>NW_010164575.1:0-20323 GCF_000695765.1 Mesitornis unicolor | reverse complement strand
CCTGCTGAGCGTGAGGTATTTGAAACTCAATTACTGAAAGCTGTGTTTTGTGGATTTCCATAGATAATAGGCATAATTCTACCTTACCAAAAATACCACCAACTGGCTGTCATATGAGTTTCTGAAAAGCCATAATAAATCTCTTTTGTCTGTTTTCATCTGAACTTTGGGCTGAATTATGAGCTGCACATTATGTTTCCCTCTATGACCTCACTAATTCTCCTTGGTCAGAATTTAATAGGCTGTGACTCTGAATACCCATGCAGGTTGCAATTTTGCACAAATGAAAACTTGCTGATATTGCCTCTTGCATATCTTCCTCTTGATGGGTGCTATGCTGCACCACTCTTTCAAGTATCATCCACTTCAGTCTAAACAGAAAATGTGCCAGATGCTGATGGAAATGGTTAGCAACTCACTATATCAGATGTGTGATGAAATACATAAGTAACTTAAGAACACTATACACTGAAGTGAAAATGCATAATTTGAAAACTATTAATTGTTATTGAATTGATTATAATACACAAACTTTACAACATAGCGGATAGTACATCATTATTCATGTTTCAATGGCAAAGAAATGACAAAGATATAACCTGGGAGGAAAGTGACCAAAGTCACACAGAAAACCAAAGACAGGTCTGGGAATGAGGGTCACATTTCCTGAGTCTTTTCCTCAGCACGTTTTTCTTTAGACCAGTCAGTTTAAATGGTGAACTCCCTGTGAAATTTGAACCCCAGATGCATTTGCCTAAACATTGTCTGTGTCACAGACATAAAAAATTCTTCAAAGAGATTATGTGTCTTTTATAACAGTCCCTAAGGCATTTTGCTGAACATCAAGACACATGGGAACAACACTATAATTCCCACTTATATGACATGTGGTTGCAGAAAGACCTAATGTGTGGTACCGCTAGTCCTCCTTAACCAAAATCATGATAAAGTGAATAGTCCAGTGCTAAACCATATTACTTCTTAATGCTTTTGTTTGCCATCATTCCTCTCAGGGATGAGCAAAGTCAAGATTAATTAGGACCTCCAAAAATACCACTTAAGTGTCTGTGTTAAATGTATAGCATAGGACAATGCCATAGGGGCTGCTCCTGGCCTGTAATCCTCTCCCAAACGTGCCCAGCCAGTTCAAGGAGACAAAGACCTACAGTATTTTAGTTTCTGTTTAAATGTAACTAAACTGCTTGTTCATTGCTACCACTAAAGGAACAAGTTATAGTTTCAACAAGATTGAGTCTAATACCTTTCCTGAAGGGTAAATATATATTAATAAATGTGTCTTAAAGAACAAAATGAGTGAATTAACCTCAGGCATTGATGAACTGCTACAGGTTGCGATCCAAGTTCCTTAAAGGCTCTTTGAGAAGCCTTTTCTAATTTCCTGTCATTTTAAAAGAAGTAAAAGTCTACACTTTGTATTGCTTTTTTCTTTAGGTAAATACATTTTTATTCTGCCATAAAGAAATCTCCTCCTGCCATTTTCCCCTGCTGTGAACAGCAGCCTATCAAAAAAATAAAACCTTAAAGGTCACATTGGAAGCAGGAGTACATTACAGTTTCAGATACAAGTCTCAAAGAAGAAGTGCTTCATTCAGATTCGTAAAAGCTACAGTAACTTGAGAGGAACTTAAATTTGTTGACATTAAATCTTGCATCAACTTTCCAAATTATTATCTGAAAGGAAGGATTTCTCTTGCAGTGTTAAGTACACTAACATGCCTAGATCAAACCAATTAATATCTGCCAATAGAGCAGGATTGCTTGAATTTTCAAATGTGGGGGGAGACTTTATGTCACTTTTAAGAAAGGAAAGAAAAGAATTCCATTTGGTAAATGATACAAAATTTATATTTCCATGCATTTTGTGAGTAGATACGGTTTCCGATTCTCTGAGGCATAGTGATTTTTTCTAGCAATTTGTTTTGTATAGAGGGAGTGGCTGCACAGATTTGTAGGTGAATTCACATGTTTTTCACTTATTCTCAGAAGTAACTGTGATTTGCATAGTTTATCTGAATTATCTCTGAAGTGACCAGCTCAGAAGTGTTACAACCTCCAGCTCAGGGGGCTAATTCTTCTTGCCTCTGAGCCCATTCTGGCTATAAGGTAGGCATGGTCCCATGCATTGTTTTCATTCACTGTTGAAGCACCCAAGCTATAATGAACTTCAGGCTTCTGGTTGAGACTGCTGTGGTATTCTCCCACAGAAAGAGGCAGAGAAGTCCTAAAGACCCTATAGGAATAACAGTTTAATTGAAGCAAGCATTTGCTGGACTTTTTGCCCACGGTGTTAAAAAACAGGATCTGCTGAATGACGTGTCACCTTCATATTTGTCCCATTTCTCTTGTCTGGAATGGCCGTTCTCTAATGATGTGAAAAGGTTTCCATGGGGTTGATGCTATGCATGGTGGAAACCATACACAAAGACCTTATCAGACTCTGTTCTACCTTAAATAGCACACGCAGGTGGTATTACTTAACTGTTGCTGATAACAAGAAGGAGAGGATCAGGCTATGACAAGATCAGCAAAAATAAACAGGACAGAGTACTGTGCAAGTGTGGCTGAAGAACTGAGTATCAGAGTATTATTTAGCTTTTATTGACTTCAGTACTCAGTTGCAGTTTTTAATTTGATCTTCCATGCAAACATAAACTCAAGTACATAAAAATGCACAATTAGAAAAGGATCACTTTTTTTTTTGCTTGTTTTTTTAAAAAGGAAACAATCTTGATAATCCACCTGGAATACTGCATCTAGCTCTGGGGCCCTCAACATAAGAAGAACATGGACCTGCTGGAGCGGGTCCAGAGGAGAGTCACAAAGATGATCAGAGGGCTGGAGCACCTCCCTTACAAAGTCAAGCTGAGAGAGTTGGGCTTGTTCAGCCTGGAGAAGAGAAGGGTCTGGGGAGATCGTATAGCAGTCTTCTAGTACCTGAAGAGGTACAGGAAAAGCTTTTCCTACAAGAAAGCTGGAGAGGGACTTTTTACAGGGGTGTGTAGTGATAGGACAAGGGGTAATGATTTCAAGCTGAAAGATGGTAGTTTTAGATTAGGTATTAGGAATAAATTATTTACTGTGAGAGTGGTGATATACCGGAACAGGTTGCTGAGGAAAGTTGTGGATGCCCCCTCCCTAGAAGTGTTCAAGGACAGGTTGGACAGGGCTTTGAGCAACCTGATCTAGTGGGAGGTGTCCCTGCCCATGGCAGAGGAGTTGGAGCTAAATGATATTTAAGATCTCTTCCAACCCAAACCATTTTATGATCTAAAATGTATATATTTATATATTTATATGTTTATATGTTTATATGTTTATATATTTATGCATTTGGAACTTCCCTAGCAGAAGTGGAACTGCTGTTTTGCTTGCCTTTGTATGATGCTTTCAGATATGTAGCCAGTGATTTTTTTCATAGAGCTACATCAACTGGACAGAAAAAGTAACCCTTCCAAATGGAAGAGGCAGGGAGGGGGATTGACGAGGTAAAGTCAACTAGCAAAATGCCTTAAAAGTAATAAACTTTCCTCACTGAGCCATAAAAAAGCCCTTTTCAATGTCCAACAGCACATACTACAGACTAGTAGAGTATGAATAATATATCCTTTCAAGTAAATGAACTACATAAGATTCTTCAAAATAGACTTTGTCAACATCCTTCATAGGCACAGGCAAAAGTAAGATTTGCCTCCATTCTCTGTTCCTGCCAATGTTCTGCTCACAGCTTCTGTCCCTGTCCCCCTACCCTGGGATTAAAGCCAGAGAAAGCAAAATGAAATGCAGGAAGATAAGAAAAAGCCAGTGACTTTGATACTGCCTGAGTGTTCTTTTCCTTCATGCGTTCAGGAAAATCGAGTGCCACAAAAAAATAGACAATGAATTAAAAAACCCAACAGTAAAAAGCACTAGATGAAAGACTACTTGATCTTTTTCAGTCTAACTTCTGTGTGAAAAGTAATGTTCCATCTCTCCCTACTTAATAAAAATACACAGTAAGCAAAAGACTGGCCCTGAAGCAAAACTCTCCCCTACAGTATGTTTTGTAATGCTTCATCAAGTATTGTCTCAGAGAACGGACATTTTATCCAGAGCTGAGCAATTTCTTGTCTTGTCTGTGCCTAATCTATTTAGCATGTTAACTGTTCATGGTCTTGTCTAAACCTAATCTACATGCTGCATCAACAAGAATTGATATAGCAGCACAGTAAAGCTTCACTGGTATCACCTAAAGGAATACTAAAGCAAAAGCCCTGAGGGGATATGAAGGCAGAACTTTTCCTTCTTGGTTCCACCTGAAGCGTTAGCAAGAATTTAGTCTCAAGTGACTTGTTCATAAAAAGAAACTGTCTCCCATGGTGGAAGAACTCCACAACCTCTGGGTTTTAAGTCCCTTTTTTATAGAGATGCATAGGTATGAAAAAAATCTTCAGAGAAAGGGTCTCTGCCATTTGGCAATAATACATCAAACTTGAGACTTGCTGAAGTCTTTCAGAAGTTATTCAAAACAACAAGAAAAGAAACCCACTCATTTTAGACTCTCCTATTTGCTAAGGTGATCTTCAGAGGCTGAGCTGGGTGTGGATTGCTGCAGTTGAGGTCATTCCATTCTGAGAGCAGGCTATTTCTGAAGACAAAGTAGTTCTGGTAAGCGTAAACTGCTTTTTCTCAACCTTGGTGGGGTATTAGCTAGAAAATCAGATTGTGATCAATCCAAAGTCAACATTGTTAGCTGTAGTTTTTCTTATCTCAAAAGAAAAAGGGCTCTTGGTTTTTCATTATGAAAAAGGTAGTGGAGAAAGAGGGACTACCACAATATAGAATCTTCATAATCTCTGTGGATAGTGCTTTGTATTTATAGGACTGCCAAGAGACAAGTTTGTGCAGGTCGGAGTTTGTGATAGCACTTTTTTGTTTAGTTGGTTTTTGGAATCCTTCATTTTCCCAACCAGTTTAACCTTGAGGTACCATTTAAAGGATAATCCACATTTGTCACTTTCCTAAGCCAAATAAATATTCACAACTGGAAAGAAAAGAACATAGAGGATTAACTCAGAAACAGCCTTTTAAATGATGAATGATGAAGAAATATGGAAGGATATGAATAGCTATGAATGAGCTGCTCAGCTTCACAATGTAATTGAGAAATGTTTAAACTACTCAGAGATCTACTATCACAGTTTTTAAAAGGTGAGGTTATATAAGATAGGACAGAAAAGTACAGACATACCTTCTGGCTGTTTAAGGAGTGTAATGATGGAAACTTATGCCTGGGGACAGGAAACAAACACAGTATATTACTTTTCCCATAAAAAGTCAAACTCACTAAAGAGTGAGATGCATCAATTTATCCATGGTTTAAAATCAGAGTAGTCTATGAAGTTGTATCAAAAATTAATATAGTCCATTTCAGTGTTATGGATTTGATTTGTAGGTGGGCAGTACAGTTTAACATATGTTTAATCAGACTGAAAATGCAAATGACTCAATGAATGACAGTCAGAGCAACTCAAAGGGCAGCAGCTGGCTGTTATATGGTTTTGCTGTAGAATCATAAAACCAAACAATAACAGCTTTGTTATAAAATTCTGCATGATCTGAAACCATTCATTTTGTCTCACTATTGATTTCTCTATCTGTGCAATGGGAATCATGGTGCTCACAGAGTGCTGTGAGACAGGTTCCATTCAATTTGGAACTATAACCTAAAATCCTTCGAGAAAAAACAGTTTGTTGCACTAACCTTGCTATATCAAGTAATATATATATTTAAGTACATCAAGCATTTTTTTATCCAGAGATTTATTCACTAAGATTATGATGTTGCAGGTTGATCTGTACTGAAATCTATTTAGGCAAGCATGGGAGGTCTCTATGCCCATGATGCTGCTTTAAACAGGTGTAGCTACTTCCACATAACCTGGCTGCAAAAGTATGCTCCAGCAAGCTGGAGCATAGGAGGTTTCATGTGAACATAAGGAAAAACTTTTTTACTTTAAGGGTTACAGAGCACTGGACCAGGCTGCCCAGAGAGGTTGTGGAGTCTCCTTCTCTGGAGACATTCAAAACCCACCTGGACGCATTCCTGTGCGACCTAGTCTAGGTGATCCGCCTCTAGCAGGGGGGTTGGACTGGATGATATTTCGAGGTCCCTTCCAACTCCTAATATTCTGTGATTCTGTGATTCTGTGATTCCTACCTCACCCCACTCATCAGTGGGAATCTGCAGCATGACTGTTATTTGCCTTTCTACTTACAAAAGTATAGCATGGCTGGCTGCACTTTAACAGGATTATTGACAGCCCATTCTCTCCATACAATTGCTGAACCTATTGTTTCAGGCTTCATAAATAGAAGGAACAGAGAAAGGATGAGAACAACAGGGGCTGTATTTATACTGTACAGTGAAGCATACTGCGGATATTCCTTAACTGCTCCTGGCTGAGTCTGCCCTCGCACTGAAAATAATTGTATTAGCATAGAATGGATTTTATACTAATAAAAGGTCTTGTCCTGGAGTCTCTTTATTCTTGTCTCAGGCCTCATGGTAAGATCTGGGCTGCAACTGGAAGAGTGATCTGCTGAGTGTAAAGTCTCCATCACTGCACGCTGCAGTGCTCCAGGCACAGCTGACCATCAAACGACAATGTTGAGCAGCAACCAGATTGACACACTGCATTCTGCACTTTCGTTGGGTGGTGTCTCCAAACTGCAGTTGAAGAGCATGACAGTGTCACACGCAGTGTAGCAGTCTGAGCAAGCCTGCAAAACACCCTGGAGCGTTATCAATTTGTGCGAAGTTATGGTAACGCTGAAATCTGGTACTCAGCCCAAGCAAGTATGCGCATGTATCTGATGCGATGCACGTCCCAGGCCAGAACCTCTACTTCTTCTCTGCAGCATGCAGTGACACCATAGACCCTGGCCAGGCTGTTATGTAGATACAGGGATGAAGCTTACAGGTTTCACAGCTTGTCCTATTGAAAAAGTCCAATGACTGCAATGTTATCAGTCAGTCCAAACTAAGTACAAATTAATGTCCCCTTAATGCTCCTTGATTACTTTGTATGCTCCCACATGAGACAGAATTCCCAGTGTGTGACTGTTCTGTTTTTCCATTCATTTTCAGGTTTCCTTCAAGACCTATCTGTGAAGTTAAGAATATGTAGACAATTGCAGCTTTCCTGCCTTCACTACCTGTAAAGAAGATATTTTCACTGTTCTTTAAAGGACAGAGTAGGGGTCTGCACAAACAGCCAACAGTTGTATAACATTCTGATTTCATTACATAAAGTATGGTTTTATTTCACTCACTGAAGTTGGAACAAGATAACATTATCTTTAATCTCTTACTTTCTCAGATTCTTTCACCCTGAAGGTTTCTGGCAGAGTAAGGAAGGAGAGCAAGTCCAGTAAAAATAAAAGTTTTATTTGAATGACTTTCAGGTATCAGATCTGAGGAAAAAAAAAGCTCATATTCTTTCTGAGGAATAAGGTGGTTAGAATTTGAAAATTTTACTGTTTGTCCACCTTCCCAATTTCACCTTCACTGTCTTTGTTTTTCATGCACTGTTCCAGAACTCTCTTTCCCATGGATGATTCATTTGGTAGATTATATAAGATTTTACTTTACAGTTCTCATATTAAAAAAATAAGGTTGAAAGCATGGCAAAGGAACAGATAGACCTTTTGTATTTCCAGTTTCTTTGCAGATGTTTACTTTAACACTGCTTTTTTTGCCAGCACTGTTTCCTAATTTCCTTTTATTATTTTTTTTAACAGCTCCTTGCACCTGCAGATCCGAAAACACTGCAACATGGAGTGACATAGTCATAACCCAAATCTGTGAATAGGAAACAGACACAAAGTGATAAAGTTGTTTGCCAAACATTACAAGGCTGTCCTCTTGTAGAAGTACAATCTTGTATGTTATCTGTGACAATACACTGGAAAACATTTTGCTTATTTGATGGTAGCTGAGCACTTCAGGACTGGGCTGGCTTCACTCGATGTCTGAATGATTTTTGGGACATGGAACTGGGGTGTTAATCATGGCGACTACAGCGGGTAATATAAACTAGCTTTTCGAGGTAGCTTTTAGACTTTTTTTGCTTACATTCATCTTTCCATCTGCTAGTGTTTTTGCAGTTCTCCTAACAAGAAGGATGGATCAGTTTGTTTGGACACAGGAAATGTCCTTCACTGCTACAAACCTCCTGTGACAACACTTGAAGTGTGCTCTGTGGAGATGCTCCTTCTCTGGGGCTCTTCCTTTCCACAGGAAAACATCTGGCTTGATGTGGAGGTAGACACGGGCACGATGGAACTCCTTTTCCAAGAGTGAGGTGCACTTCTGTATCCTACAGTTGCAATTATTGAGGAAAATATGTCTGTAACCTAATTTGGTCCTTTCTCTCCCCATAGCTCAGCAGCCTGCCACTGGAAAGGGAAAATTGTATTTCCCTATCTTCTAGTAAGTGGGATCACAAGGTGTTAGAAACAGAAGCAACGAATAGTATATCATTTGAGGACATAAAATAGAAAGATTGTTAAATTTAGGAACATTGTCAAATATTTTAAATAAATATATAGAATATTAATATAAAATCTTTTTCAAATTCATATTTTCAAAATTAATTCAAAGAGACATAACCAGTCAAAAAATCAAAACACATTATATACCCTTAAGGTCTAGTAAAAATAACCTAAGTTTCAGTTATGATCATTATACACATGAAGCCAGATTGACTACGCAAAGCTGGCAATCTAAAAAACAAACAAACAAACAAAAAATTTTCCACCACCTCCTGCAAAATCCCAACATACAGATTTTATAACTACCTAAATTTTTCTTAGAGCTATATCCATTAATAAACCTATGGAAATGGCAGTAAGTTTTGATGAACTGCAAGACAGGTGCATAGAAGGAAGGAGGGAGGGTACATGATTGTGCTGTACTTCACAAATAAATGTTTTATGCTGATTCATTAATGTTGTGCAAAAAAAATAATATAAATAACAATTATGGAACTATTGGCATCTGTAAATAAAATTGTGCAAAGGAAAAGAGGATAAATTTGTTCCCTATCATCTTCATGCTTAATGAATCTCTCATCTCTCTGAATAACACTTTCAATCTTCTGTCTTTAAAAGATCAGCTGGATGAAATGATTCTGCCTTAGACATGAATGGGAGGACATGCCTTTTAGTATGTGTTTTCCTTGGTTTAGGTGATAGGATCGCCTGTGAAAACAGCCACAGATCTGATTGACATGACAGTACCTAAAAACTAAACAGAAGCAAATTGCTGCCCAAAGGCATCAGCAATCAGAACATTGTTGGCAATTACTCTTGAAGTTAGAAATTCCTCTAGGAATACCTTCCCTATCAAACAATTAAAAATCACAAGTTATCAGATGGAAGTTTGTTTTCTTTGAACTATTTTGTTTTGTTTGTCAGAGACAAGGAAGTTTCTGCAATATTTCTTAATTTTCTTTGTCTCCTTTTCTCTTTTCCCTCCTCCCCTACTTTTTTACTTCCTTTATGTACACAGACTTGTTACTAGTTCACAGCAGAGTTTTGGTTTATCTGTCAAAATGTTCCTGCAGCCCATGAAGAAAGTGTAGCTAGTGGCTCCAGGTGGGGAGAAAACAGTTGTGGGATTGTTTGTCCTTCCTGATCCAAAACACAGAACATGTAAATTGACTGTGTTAAAATTTGTGTTTCTTTGGTCAGTTTAAGGTTTAATTTCTCCTCTTATGCCTGTTAACATGCAGAAGGATGATGGTAGAGCCACCTGGATCTGTAGCATATCTGTATCACAAGTACTGTATCTGCAGTCACCATCAGTATATCAGCGCATCAGTGCCCGTCTGATACACAGGTGTCTGATGCATCAACCAGAAGTTTTTCCTCCTTTCTGTAGAAAAGGATATGTGTATCACATTTCCCATGTAGTCAAGGTCAAGACACTGTCACATATAAAATACATGCAAGGGACTGAATTTTTAATTAATTCTGAGGAGGACAGGCAGGAGTGTATCAAATGGTTCCATTAAACCCACTGCCAGTGGTCAGTCTTCCATGGCCACCAGGAGCCACAATCACAGCGAGCCTGAATCAGATCCCCTTGCAGTCATCATAATCATCTTCTGAAACCAACCTACTAGCACACTCCTAATTTACACGCCTATTGCACACACAGCAATACAACAAGGAAATTTTAATTAAGAGGATATAATTGCATGTTTCAATAAAGGAGGATGAATTTAAGCACTTGTGAACTTTATGCATTTGTTTATCTTCTGTCAAGACGCGGTGCTTTTGATCTCTGCTGGAGACTGCAGGGTATCAGTGGAAGAAAAGATCCTGTTTAAAACCATCATTGCAGTTAGCTTTAATGAGTCATCAGCAGCACTTCTTTAAACCTATCATGCTGACCTTTCCCTGCACGTTTTCCCTTTTGGCATTAACAGCATTTTTATTTAATACCTTGTTGAAAAAAGACTGCAGAGGAGGATTTTAAAGCTTTCTTGTTAATTCTGACAAAGAAATGCATGTATTTCACTTCTAAAACCTGCTGAGAGTATAAAACGTGCCACTGTAGTGAAAAAATACACTTTGTCAGGGTGGCATCTTGGCAGTGCATATATATGAGCCTACCCAAGTGATTTCCTTCTCATGTTTGCTTAGTCTAGCAGTCCGAGCAAGGTTCTCTCTTCCATTTGTTTGCTTAGCTATTCCCAGACCTAGGAGGTCAACAGGGTGACTAATTCTTGAAAAGTATCAAAAATATAAACCAAGCCAGACTATAATAGTGCCAATTACACCAAACCCAGAAATACTGAGAACAGAAGACTGTTTTTTCCCTTTGATTTTGAATACATGAATGATCTGATTTCACTGTTAGTACATGTGCATTGAAAGTGAAATAAGCTAGGTGTGGGCAGAAACTGAACAGAAGAATGAAAATAAGAAAATTATGAAAAAATATTAAAAATAAGTAGGAAAAAAGGCACAAAACAGGAAATGTGTCATATACAAGGTGTTAGTGGTATTGGTACACAACTGAATTCTGACTTTTTGTCTCCAGTTGCTAAACAGGTCATAACTTCCTAATCTGTGATTTATATAAGCTTTTTCAGGCAGAATTTTGCATGTGAAAAATATATGTACAGCTGTACTGAAATACTTTGTAAATTCATATTCTTGTCAATTGTTCTTGTTAAAAAATCAGAAAAAAGAACATATTGAATTTCAAAAGTTTTTAAAACAAAATGTTTTGGTTTTAATCAATACTAAATGTCCTTTGATGCCTGCACATTCATTGATTTGTTTTGTTTTTAGAGCTGCCAACGAACAGAATAAACTGTTATTAATGCAGCTCAAATTACAGAAAATTATTATGCAATTGAGAAAACCATACACACTTAAGACAATTATTTGTGCTTGGACTTCTTCAAGCACTTTTCTGAGGGACTAACTCTTCCTATGTATATAATTTTATTCCAGACTATATTTTTTCCCATTGTTTGGATACTGTTCTATTACTATCTCACATTTGCGAGAAAGAAATAAAAACGGAAGGTAAAATTAGTGTAAAATTGTGAATTTGCTATTGCAATAAATCTCAACCCCAATTAGAGGTGTCTGCAAAACCATTCTGCAATGGTGCTGTTCTTATGTACCATCGTACAGGATCAAGTGAGCATAAACAGTAATGTGTAAATTCGTCCCAGTTGTGAAGTAGGAATGTAGAACACACATGATCCGAAGGCGGGTTTGTGGGCATTTGTGCTTGTGCAGATGCTCACTTACACTTAGGCATATGTAGTACTTTTGCTCTGTATTTTTATTGGCATCAATACCTGTTTTTCTTTCTTTAGCAGAATTTGAATTAGGACTGCAGGGCAAGTGTAAGACATCAGTAATTCTTTTTCCTAAACCAAACCAACTTTCGAGTGGCCTTCTTGTCCAAGTGCTCATTAATATCCATTTCTCATTATCAAATTTTTATTAATACCTATTTCTCTTCTTATGTGTTTACCTCATAAGCGCACAGTCCTCTCAGTTTGTGGTGGACCAGATTTCCAATAACATGGCAGATTACAGGTTTCTTTAGTTCTAAAGCCAGTGAGAGGTTTTCTGCTCCTGCCAGCTGCCTTCACCTGGTTTAAAAAACTGAGAGGAAAAACTCTGAAGAATAAAGTTTTCAAGCACTTATCCTCTGGTCCCTCATGCATTTGGACTATTTGGTAAGTTTGCAGCCATCCAACGGCTCCAGAGAGTGCTCTGAGCCATCCCTACAATCAGTGATGGTGTTGAGGATGGATGTGAGACAGAGTCAGGCTTTGAAAAACAGCTCCCGGAAGGCTGTTAAGTAGCATCCTGCCTGCAGGCTCATTTATTTTGCATCTAACTTAGTAAAGCTGCATTACAGTACCTATTTCAAAGTACTGTCTTGGAAGGACAACAAATGGATCATCTGACAAAGTGCAGGAGCTTTCAGTTCATATCAAACTGAAAGCAGAGGTTTTGCAATAGACTTTCACTGGGCATCCATGGTGACGTAACACACCACTTCAGAGCAGCAGCCTTTCCTACAAATCTCCACAGGGATCAAGTGGGAGGTTTTACTGTCACAGACATTTCCGGTGTTTGTTTGAAAGTCTCAAACTTAGGCAATTATCTAAAGATATTCTCATTTACTCTTCACAGAAATGCTTTCCAGATCTGCCTCTACAATCATGGCTACAGCACATCTCAGGGAACATTTTTCCTTCTGACGAGAGATGTGTGAGCATTTTCATAGGCTACTTTCTTAAAGATTTATAACACAACCTCAATGCAAACATCAGCCTGCTTATTAAAGCATAATAACTGTGAAAGGGAGGAATCAAGGAACAAAGTATGATTAAGATGCAAGCATAAAATTGCAAAAACAAAAAAAAGTTTTTAATTCAGAAATAAGGATTTACTGAACTTTTTGTCAGTGAAATAGAATTAAATAACATTCTCTGAGCAGTCAGTAGTTTCCATGTAGAAGGTCCAGGATATCTGGTTTGTGAAGGTGAAGATGTCAATACATGTTCGTTCATGTGACACATCTTACTGGTCACCAGTGAGGAATTTTAAACTTGTTTGTTTGCAATGATTGATGGTAGTGAAGAAGATGGCAGAGCATAATCTCATTCACAATGCCCCTATTTTCAAAGTGTTATTCTTGATATTCTGTTTAGTTTATTTAATTCATCACAAACTTTATTCAAATTTGCCAAGACAAATGTCTGCCTTTCTTTCCCTTTGTCCCAGGGCAAAGCATGTACAGAGTGGTATGTGTCAGGATTAGTCTATGAGATGCCTCCTCTATATTCAATTCTTTGATTCAGAATTTCTGAAAAAGTATTTTTATCCTGGTCTTTCCACATTTATCTGAAGATTATAGCCATATTTTGCAACTGGTTGAGATTCAAATATAGAAGACCTACCATGATTTTAAATTAACTTTTCAAAACTTTTATCTGTAATCGATAATTTGTTTATCGAGTGATACCTTCAGGACTTTATTCTTCTGGTCTAATGCCTGAGATATCTAAAAGTGTTACTAAATACACCTAATGAACACAAGCCATCCTTGTTAATTAGGTGCATGAGAAGGGTGTACAGAATGTGATGGAAGTGAGGCCGCGGTGCAGCCATGTGTCCACTTTTGATATTTCAGATGTGGGTATGGCTACTTCCATCAGAAAAGCACTGTTGAGTAGGACTGGAGATAACTCTTTAAACCACACCAGAGCACACTTATCTATGTTGTTTGCCAGAGATCAAACTGTAAATGTAGAATAACTTAGCAAACAGAAAGATCTCCATAAATAAAGCTTTTTGACTGTTTCTTCAGTCTTTAATTTATAGTAAATTATGTTCAGTAAGATTAAATCAGAGTGGAAAGTCGTAATACTGAGGCTAAACTTAAATTAAGTACTTCTGGAGAGATGAGTAAATCTATTATAGTTTATTAGGTGTTTATTATGTTGCAGAGGTTGACATGTCAATGTTAATGTTAATTTCATCTAGATTTTATTGTTGTTATTACTATTATTATAATCATTATAATTATAATCATCATTATAATTATTATTTATCATTATGTTTCTAACAATTTTTCTGTATTTCTGGATCTATAAAACACAAAGTTTTTGGATGGAATAGATGCAGCACTTCAATATCTTCCTTTCAAAAAATACTTCAGTCTTCTCTGTAGGTAACAGAGAAAGTTCAAGCACACATCTATGCCATGAATTTGAACACTTATTTTCAAATATCAGTGTTGAAAGTCAAGTATCCAAATTCCAAGTGAACAGACTCCTCATTTTTTTCTGAAAACAATGAATCACTTAGGATTTGGGAGTAACTCTTCTAAAAATCAGAAAATCTTATTTCCTGAATTTCTAAGGTAAGCAACAGAAATCAAGCTTGCATGATAATTGGATACTTTGGGAAAATTTTGCTTTAAATGACTCCTTTAGCTGCCCGAGCTTGAGGACATTAACTCATAATAGCCATATTCCAGGCAAAGCATTCAGAATCTGTAACATAGCATTTGGCTGACTCAAGCTTGTCTCTTTCTGTAACAGAAATTGGCTTCCCTACTACCCCGTGACTTACCATCACAGTGGTAAACACTCTCCAGAACCCTTTTGAAAGAGATGATTCATCCCTGGAGTATTTTTAGGAATTTGTTAACTTGCATTTATCTTAGTCTGCTGGTAGCCAATAAACAGAGTGAAGACAAGCTTTGAGTAGTCACACATAAACCATTTTGAATGCTATAATTGTAGTGCATTATCTTGGTCTGTAGACTGAGTCATCTGCTGGTTAAGCAGAATGGAAAAAACAGCACAAGACCGTTGCTACAACAGAGAGTTTGACAAAATGTTAAAGAAATCAGTGCTAGCAACTGGATTATATTTATCTTCCCAGTATTACACCTGCTTGTTCCAGGCACAATTTGCAATACATGTTGATTTTTCCAAAGTAACTGAAGTCTTGTGTGTGAATATTACATGAATCTAAGTGCCAATATCACAGAAAAAAATATATACTAACACACATTTTTGAGCAAGATTTACTCCAGATAGTACCTACTCTATGTCTTGTATTTCAATCCATCTGAAAGAAAAATAAAAAATAAAATACAACAGGCCCTGTCTATTGTACATGGCTGGGGACCCAGTTTTTGCTGACATTTGGAAATATGCCCAAAGTGGGGTGGGAAAAGGGCAGCGGAGGTAGAATAAGAAGAATGCAAGGGAGTGAGAAAGAGAGTTTATTACTAGCTGACAACTAGTTCAAACTAGTGCAAATTAGAAACAGGTTTTGCAGTAGTTAGCCTAACAAGAAGGTAATAAGTAGGCAAGATTTTACACCATCTCTGGGTCTGTGAAATAGAAACCAGCTTTTGGCAGCCAGATTAGGGGAATGCCACTTCACAGAGAATGGAAAGTGATGAGTTACAGGAACTTGGCACGCTGATCAGATCATCTCATCCTCCCACTCAGAGCAATAGGACCCTGGCATCCTAATTTACACAAATACCAGAAACATTATCTTCACCAAAGCACACGTGTATTAGAAGCCAGTGACACAGTCTGTCATGTTCTTCTACAGAGAGTTCTCCTTCAGGGTGTGTCATTCAACTGTCTGGCTATGCTACATGTAATGAACTAAGCCTGCAAAGTAAGCATTTATCTGTTTGGAAAATATGAACAAATTTGTTTTTTCTGTTGAAGAGTGCTGAATCAGTGAAAGTAAAATATTTTTCAGAGATCACAATGGAACTGCATTAGAAGACAGATAAGGGTTTTGATGGATCTACTCATGCCAAAAATGTTTCAAAACCCTCTAATCACGTGCCAGGGTACCTGCTGAGTTCTTTAGCACCTGATTAATGAAAAAATGAACAGGTGAGAAGACAAAGACCCTTGGAGTCTGTCACCTTTACAACTTGCCTAAAGGTTTCCATGATTTTCAAATTCACAGGTCAAAACATGGCCTTATGTGGATTTATTATGAGCTTGGAAACTCTGAAAGCTTCACAATTGCTGCCCTGGCTCTGCAGTGACCATAATAATTTCCAGCATCTCAGAGAATGCTGCTCTCCATCTCTTCACTTTGGACATAATGAAATATTCATTGAGCCAGAATAAACTGTCTCTATAGTTTAGTAGCTTAGGAGACCATCTGATTTAAACAGGGATTTAAAGCCAAGCTGAGAGATGCCTTCATGCTGAAATACCAGTTGGCACATGACCTAGGATTCAGATTACAGTCCTAATTATCAGACTTTATAGCAACTTTAAAGTCTTGATGAATATTTTATTATGAAATGTAAAATGGAATAGAATAACAGAAGCGACTGAAGAAGGCACCTGTCTCAATGTACCAAGCTTCCTACATCTCTCAGGAGTCGTAAGAGTTTGAATTCTTTCTAGCAAAAGGAATAGAAGTCAAGTCCCCTAATCTAGTATTTCTATTTGGTGTTTAGGCAATCACATGTTCGTTGTTATGCCTGGAACTTTATTATTAATACTTTAGTACAAATTTGCGAATAGTTTTACTTTCCATTGCATCACATTTTTCATATCATTAGCTCTTAGCTAATGAAACAGGATATAGTGCAAAGTTGCCAGATCTAGTACAGATTCTATCAGAAATCAGGTGGTGATAAACATTTTGTTATGCAATGTTACGTTAAAAACAAACTTGCAATTTAATAACAGTTGTTACATGACTTAAAGCAGTAAAAATTAAAATGTTGAGACAAAGTGCAAAGATAGTGAACAAATGCTATCAAACAGCTAATTTATTACAGATATTTTTAATTAATTATTTAATGATTATGCATACATATGTGCATAAAATGTCTCCTTCTATCAAAACCTGCTTGGAATTATTTTATTTTGTGTTATATATTATTTTACAGTATTCTCTATTATGCCCAACTTGTGGAAACTTCAAGCCTACGTTTAAGATGAAAATTTTTTATTAAAAATAAGTCATCTGCAGATACACTTGTAGCTGATGTTCACTCAGGTTCTGTAGGTCTATGTCAACTTGACAGAGGTTACATACAATTTACACCACCAGCTTTATTGTTACTGTGCTGTATGTTGCGAACAAGATGACATGCTTTAAGCGAATGCTTCTTCACAGACTTTCTGGTGTTAATAGTGCCTACTAACATAGAGAAATAAGAGTAATTATGGTAAACTTTAAACATTTTCTGCTCTTTTGTTTCTTCCTCTGCAGAGAAAGTTGTCTCATTAATTTCTATAAGTCAAACATAGTATCTTCCTGTGGTATCATCACTGACTAAAATGAGACCAGATGCCTTTCTGTAATTCTGTTTGAAACACTTTCACTGTCAAAATTAGCAAAACAGAGTTGGAGTTGTCCATTGAAGGAGCAATGAAATGAAACTGATGCTGTTACCTGATATTCCTGTTGGGAGTTCTGTGGTGTAAATTCAACTTCAACACACTTTCTAGAGTGTGACACAGAGGTGTAAGGGCAGAAAAATGGAAAAAAAGGACAGAAATGAAAAGTTAACACATGCAGAAGAAATAAAACCCCAGGAATTCAGGAAGAATTTGGTAGTATGAAATGAAAGCCTGACACCCAATGGGTAAAACAAAACCACTACAAAGCTGGGCACAGTAACCACACTGTGGAATTTATACAATTTCAGTGCTTTTTTTGTCCATATTCTTTCCTTTGGGAAAATGATTGCCTTGTTTTCCTCTCTAGAAGCAATCACACATAATAGGAACTGAAAACAAAACTGAAGTGTATTTCAGTCACTGAAGTCAGATTGATTATCACATATAACCCGTATTTCAGTGAAAGCACCCTAAATATCTACATTTGTATCTAGCATATGTACACAGGATATGAATATATCCGTAATAAAGGGCAGCAGTGGTGAGAAAGGTCCTGTGGTCTGGCATCTGAATCATGATCTTTTAGAATACTGTAACACCTACAGAAAGTCCAAATTATAATTTCACATTAGGAAAGTAGCAAAAAAAAGACATTACAGTTCCCCATCACAACATGCTACCATATTTCTGATAGGGTTTGCTGCATCTGATTATCCTGCAGCTGTTCTTGGTACGGTTTCTTATCTGCCTAGCATGGGCACTATGAGAGAATGTGTTGAATAAGATGTAACAGAGGCTGTTTGCTTCAGTTCACCCTTATTATACCTTCTTGATAGTTAACAGTAAATAAGGTATCATCAGATAACAGTCCACAAAAACTGATTGTTTCAGATTACACTGAGACAAAACACCAGAAGAACAAAACACAACACAAATTTTGCTCCAGTTTCACATAGCTATCTCAGATGCAATTAGAGTCAGTTTGGACCTTACTGAAATTATCACTCTTGACCATAATCGTATACAATAAGGCAATTAAACTTAACAGCAAATGCCAACACAATCAATGAAGCCTGTTTTCTGGAGAAGCCTGATCCCTCAAATGTTCACTCATTCATGCAATGATGTTGCACCAATCACTCTGTGGGTACAGATTTACCAGGTTGGCTTCCCGCTTCTTGACTTGTAATCCAGTCAATTTAATGCATTACCTATTTTCTTAACCAGCTGCTACTAAAGTAAGAATGAATAGTCTATTTACATTCCTTCTTGTTTTCGTAATTTACCTATATGGCTTTGTATGTACTTATGATCTCCTTTTTGCTTTTTGTCCAACGCATCTAACTTTAACAGAGTCTTTAAATCACCAATAAACTGTGGTTGACACTCCCTTGTTCAATTCAAATCTCCTCAGTTCCCTTGTGTGGCTGTAACATAACCCGTCTGGCCAAAGTCTTCCATTTCCACCCACAGTAATTTCCAAAGTGAGATCATGATTCATTCTGTGGTGCTTTTATTCTGAACATAAACTTATGTTACAATAGCTGCATGACTGGCACCTACTCTTACAAAGTCTGAAGAACAATTTACAAAGGGATTTCCTTTTAGATCCTTGTTATTTATGAGCTGCATGACATAAATGTGTAAAGCTCTTTTAAAGATATAATGGAGCTTTTAGTGAAATTCCCCATTAATTGGTCTTAAAGCATTTCTGGTGCTAATGCAGTTGCAATTATTTTGTAGTGACCCGGTTTCAACACCTCCAATTGCTCCTTCTCCTACTGTGTCACATCCTGGTAGGAAAAAGTAGGGGAGAGGGAATTAAAAAAAAAACAAACAAACACATAAAAAAAAATCCCCAACACAAATTAAGAGAGAAAACCAAATTTCCATTTGTATATAATTGAGGATCAACTTGAGAATTTCCCATTAGTTGCAAAACTCATTTTCTCAAAGACTGGAAACAAGTGTTTCTAAAAAGCAGCCCCAGTGCGTAGGGGGTTATTTTAATTATCAAGGACTAACAACACTTATCATAACACCTTAGGAATTAGTGACATTTCAAATGACCTTAACTGTGAAGCTGACTTCACAGAGGTATTGCCGTTATTATCTTTAATGTCTTTCAAGAAAATGTTGAAGTACCTTTTTTCCTTCATTTTGCAAATAAAACCGAATATTAGATTATACTATCAATATGTTGTTTTCTGGTTTGTTCTCTGTTTTTTATCACAATGCTTAACATTTCCTTTATTTTTTGAATACACTGAGTCCCGAGTCAACAATTTCCACAGAAATTGGTACTAAAACTCACTCCAGAGTAGTACCAGTAAACCATTATCTCATACCTAAACCAAGGATCATTCCTCTTAGATATATGACTTTACATTTATTTACACTAGGCTTCATCTTCCATGCTATTTTATCAAGCATTCAATACAACCAGGACATGGTTAGGTTCTTCAGAAATGCTGCTACAGAGTCAACATGTGTTTTTTGCAGCTTTGTACAAATTCAACAACATCCCATCAGATTTTTGTCACTTCAGCTATTTCACTGTCCAGATAATTTATGGACACAGATCACTGAAGTATGCTTTCGATTATTTATCTCCATTGGCAATATACTATAATTTTTGTTTTCCATTTTTTGACCAAGAGTTTTAAATTGTAAACATCTTCCTAACAACCTTTTACGTTTCACCCAGAAGAACATTCAGCAAGTTAAATTTCCGGGTTCATTTTGGAGATTCAAGTAGATTTTATGAATCAGCTCTCCCTTATCCACATAACTGCAGATCTCATCAAAGAGTTGTAGTAGGTTTGTTTAGGGATAAGTAGCCTATAGAAAATCCATGCTTGCTTTTT
>NW_010164574.1:0-14458 GCF_000695765.1 Mesitornis unicolor | reverse complement strand
ACTTGTCTCCATTTGGACATTGAGCTGTTGAAAGTCCTTTACGTGAATATGAGAATCTCTGTTGTATTATTTTCACTGTGGCTGGATGTTGTTCCATCCTTTTTGAAGCTAGCCAATGTTTTCTAAGCTGGTATTGTTTGCAGGATAGCAGCTGACTGATAGATATTTGACTCCTAAGAAGTCCACTCCTTTATTAAGTGATTTATTAAACTATTAGAACAGCTGAAAATAATATAGATCACTAATGGATTGGTACTTCAAATGAGTGTAAGGAAATAAGAAGTAATGTTTCTTACCATCTTTCTTCCACTTTCCACTTACGAGTACAATGCTGCGATGTAGGTAGAAAATTGTCTTCCTCCACCTAAATCCAAGCGGACTTGCAAGGAGGAGGTTGCCAGGTAAAAAAAAACTAGAAAACTTTAAGAAACGTCTTTATCACTGACCCTGTGGGAATGTGTCCAGACAAATTTGCTACTGGTGCTACGGCCATTTCAATGTCTGAAATAATAAATTTCTTTTTTCTTCCTGTGTATACCTTGCCTCAGAGCCCTGCAGCCTTGGCACACTTCTGGCTGCACATTTGTCAATACTGGCCTTTTCATACCACATTCTGGGATTGCACATTAGGAAAACAGAATTTTCAAATCTTACATCTTACTCCCAAATTTAATTTTCAGCCAGTATCTAGTTTAACAGACATTAAATTATGTGTTCCCATGGGAAAACAACGACATAAGCTTTATCTAAGTAAAAAATCTTATTAGGACACACTGTCACATCTTTGTGCATGGGCAAATATTTTGGGCTGTTTTGCAAGCCATGATGTTGTAGGGCAAACAAAACATCTCCTTTGGGCGTCACCTTAATGTTTGTGCAAATAAATTAATGGCATAGGCATGTTATTAGGCATGAAATTTGTATGGCCAGAGGCTGTAAATCTGTGTGCTGTAATCCTGATTTACACTCAACTACTGTTGCAATATTCACTTTGCTAATCACGGTTTCTTTACTGCTGTTTACCTTTTGGTTGTCTGAACTTCAAGCTGTAGTAATACATGAAAACTTTTGGGGCTCCCATTTATGCTTCTGGAGATTCATTTTGGGACTATTTAAGAGCTGGTCTGCTTTGCCCCTCTGCCAGACATTACACTGTCTAGCAAAGGGTGTGGAATGGTGATATATCATCCACAAATTAGTATAACATATTAAGGCAGGTTGACATCCATACCAGTTTGGGTGAATCGATGACCAAGGACTGTGTTAAAGAAATACCTGTGACCCATTTTGGGAATTTCTGGCAGTCAGTGCTATTTGTCAAGAAATGTTCAGCTGAACAGTAATGTTAGGAAAAGCCAGCCTGGGTTATTAATTCGTTTTAAGTTCAGCTGTTACATCTTTTGTGTCTTTTGAGGTGAAACTCCTCCTTCAGGTACGTGGCAGCACACAGGTTTCCTTCCCTTGCTAACCCTGATGTTACACCAGATGTTGCACCAAGGCTCTTCACTTTCCAAAAACCAAACATACAGTATGGTCTCTGCCTCTCTATTTGCTTGCATCTTTTCCAAGTACTTCAAGCAGTCATTAGAAGGTTTTCCTGAACCTTTTTTTAAGTTTAATTTCTTCTCTCTGTGTCCTCTTTATCTACCTGGGGATATAATCAGTTCTGCATGTTCACACACCTTTGAAATTTGGTGGATCATTAGTGTATCCTCCTCCTCTCATCTTTGAAGTGTCCAGTCAAACTAGATGTACATAATATATTCATCTAATCTCAAATTTCCTGCTTGATAAATGATTCTTCCCCTGTGTAATACAGCTGAGTGAGTAGTTTCCAAGAATAAGTAGTCTCATCTGCTTCATGGCTGCCCAGCATCACCCAGGTCACTGCTTTAGAGAGACAGTAGGAGTAATTTTATTTTTTTTTTTAGGGAGAAAAAAAGTATAAGTTATATTTTTAATTGGTTTTTAAAAAATTGAATCTTTAAATAATTTAGTTTCTGTAAAATAATTTAATATTAATGTTTTCTATAAAAGAATTTTGGCTGTTTTATGTATTCTGTGCAAATATTATTTAATATGCCACAACACAGCTTCACTAACTGTGGTAAAGGACCTTCTTTGCAGAAAAGGCAAAAGCTGCCACACTTGTGAGAATTTAGAGGGGACTTGTTTGACAGACTGATGAACTGGATAGCATTGAGGAACTGTAATAAAAATCCAGCACTGCTGTATATGGAACTTATGAAAAACAGATTATATTTTTTAAAGTATTTGTAATAACGTTAGAGGAGATGTGTGAAGCAGTGTGGCCAGAAACTGATGGGTTTGTTGCTTTTTTTTTATTGACTGGCTTCCCATGGGGTTTTTTTGGTTTTTTTTTAAAGAAAATAAATTAATTTTCCTTGGTGTGTGTGATGTTTCTGCCCAGCCTATAGGCTTTGTTTGCCACAGTATCATTGAGTTGGATTTATTGACTTGTTTCTTCATTCCAAAGAGGTTTAGGCACCATCACTACAGCTATTGAGACTGGATAAATCCAGTGATCATCCTGTATCAGGTGATGAACTGAAAGTTGGAGAACTTGATCTAATAAGATTTTCTGATCTCAGTGTTTCAGTCTTTTTTGTTTTGTTAGTTTGGGAAATTCCTTTTCCAGCTGATTTCTAAATTGTGTAAGCTGTTAAACATTGGCTATATTTGCATTTTCCTCATTTATAGGTCATTTGGATCCAGGCTTTCTAGCAAGTGACAAAACTTCTGGTAATGCCCAGATCAATGAAGAAATTAATATCACCTCTTCTGATAGTGAAGTAGAGATTGTTGGAGTTCAGGAACATGCCAGGTATGAATTCCTTTTTTCTTGGTTTTTCCTCTTCTAATATTTCTTTCATTTTATCAGAATATATGTATTGCCAAAATTAATAAAGAAAAAAAGCTGCTGACTTCCACTTCTGTAGTTATCTATTGATGATTGATGCCCAAAAAGTAGCAAACATTGAACTTGTTTTTTCTGTTCTGCCTGTCACAGCGATACCAAAATGTTTCTTTTTAGAACATTACCAACTTGATAAGTATTCAGCTTAAGCTTGTGATTTGATATCAAATATTAACAGACTAAACATATGTAGTACTAAAATACCAAATACCAAGATACCAAATTTGTATCCATCAGGAACCATTGTTAGGAATTCAAATTTTAAGGGCATAGTGTGAATATGCAAATACCTAAATAAAAATATTTATGTGGATTCTTGTTTCCTTTCAAAATATTAACTTTAAGCATTTAATCAGCTTCCAGTTTAATTAATCAGCAGTTGTAAAAATACTATCAACTTTTTAATGGCTAATGTAATAAGATAGCCCTTTTAGATTAAAAATCAGATCCTTATGAATCTTGGTTTTATTTCAAGATACAGGAGAGTTAAAACCTCCAAGTAGATGAGGGTAAGGAAGCCAGAGGTTTCTCTGAAGTTCAGATAGAAAGCTGTCCAGCTGTGCTTCAGCTGTTATTCTTCTATTTTTTGCTGTTACTCTTCATCTTTAATCTATGATCTTTCCTTGGCTTGGGGTTGAATGAAGCAGTTGAACAAGACTTCATATAGTGTGGAGAGTTAATTTGGTGGAATAAAGGCAAGTTAAAACATTATACAGACAAGCTCATTCTAAAACTAGTCTGCTGGCTGGTGGATGCTTGGAGGTGGAAAAGGGGTGTGAGGGACAAGGAACAGAGCTGGTCTTCGTTGTCCCTTCACCATGTCTTTCTTGAGGAAAGGAAGAAGAAAAGTGTGCGGGACCCAATTTCCCAAGTAGGAAACTGTACAGATAGTGTGGGCATGGTCCAGTTGGATGTGATATGACCTCAAGTTGCTCCTGGGGAGGTTTAGGTCGGATATTAGGAGGAATTTCTTTACTGAGAGGTTTATTAAGCAGGCTGCCCAGGTAGGTGGTTGAATCACCATCTCTGGAGGTGTTAAAAGACTAGTAGATGTTGTGCTTAGGGACATGGTCCAGTGGTGGACTTAGTAGGGCTGGATCAATGGTTGGACTGGATGATCTTAAAGGTCTTTTCCAATCAAAACCATTCTATGATTCTATAAAAGGAAATTTCAAGGTGCTGAAGGAAGAGAGATTGAGTCTTCGCTTTTAAAATAGTGAAAGCCTTGCATGGCTAACTCTTTTGGAAGATACTAATTCCTTAGGAAGTAGCTCTCCTGGCTGTTTATCCAGCAGATCCAGGACTTGCAGGATCTTTGTCCTCATGATAAGCAGTGTGGACTTGTCCTCCCATACTAGTTCGTGTAAATCTATCCAGCATTATGTACACACAACCCTTCTGCTTGAAGGTCCCCTGTTCAAAATCTTTCCATGCTGCTTGCCTTGATAATATTTACCATGTACAAGAATGGAAATGTTAATTAAATGCAGAGCTGCTGTTTAAAATCACTTTTAGTAGATATGGACAAAAATAATTTCAGCAAAGGCAGACATAAAACACGCTTTTGTGCTTTCCTTTGTTACTGTTTCCCACAGACTGGTTCTTACTGGCTTCATTGAATACTCGCACATTTCAGTTGTTCAATTCCTATTGAGAATTTTATTTCTCTTGCAGGTCTAGACTTGCAGTTATGAAGTATTGATGGGCTTCTGACAAGGTTGTCGTTTGGAGAAGGTTTAGATCAGTATTTTTGCATGCTTAGTTAGTGTGGTGTTTGGATTCAGTTCTTTTGCTCACACAGTTTTTTGATCGTGCTCCATATTACACATCGTTGTTGGACTGTCATGAGTTGTGACACCCTAGAGCTTGTCCATCATTTGTAGTTTTTCAGATCGCTAGTGAATTGGTGGTGTTTCTCATTATTGGAATAGTATTTGGCATCTACTTAGGACACCAAGTCATGTTTTTCTGTTTGTTTATTTTTTCTCCAGTAGATTTTATGATTTTTTTTTTATCGTGCATGTGTATAAAATAGTTGTCCTCTGGGGATTTTTTTGGTAGGTATTTTTTTTACCCTTCTTTTTGGTTCCCTTTACTTGGTATCTTCCCTTAGCCACAGATTGTAAAGCATGTTCCCTAAGCTAATGTTTGATTGAACATTTTGCTGTTGACTGCTTGTGTGACTTGTTTGATCAGCACTTTTATTTTTGCCAAGTATCATTTCTGTGAGATAATTTATAGCTTGCTTTTTGTCATCTTCAGAGAGAAAAGTTAGTATTAGCTTTACTTAAGCATTGAGGACTATTCTGTATCAAAATGACGGACCATAGTTGCTGAGACTGAACATTGTATTTAGTCTTAAAACTATTTCTTCTTAAAAGAAAGCTTTAAAAAAATCCCCTACATTTGTTAGAGTTCCAGTCTTTTATTAATTCTTTGTAGGTACATACTTTTAAGTGTGTGTTTTTAAGACTGAAGAAGTAATAAAAAAGTCATTCTGAACGTCACATCCAAAACTAATTAGCGTATTTAAGAAGGAAATGAGACATTTATATTCAGAAAAGTTAGAGCTTGGAGAATGAATTTTTTTCATTTTATTTCCTGAAACTCTGTCTCTAACCAAGCCCAGAGAGATGAGCATAACCTAAGTAGTTCTGAATAAAATCAATTGTGATACCTTAAATTAAAACAAATAAAATGTAAATGTCAGGGATATTTGACCAGTGCAGAAAACCTGGGGTCCTGAAATACGGTACATGTGCCTTTACAAAGAAATGGGAAGTGGATACTCCAGCAGCCAAACATCTCCTGCTTCTGTACACAGCCACCACCAGTGCTTGCAAGAGCAAAGCAATTTTTGAAGTACTAGGTATAAAGTTCTTCTAGCACTTGTTTCAGATTTTCAGCTGGAAAGGGAGTCTTAAATCTTAAAGACCCCAGTAAATTCTTGTCATCATATAACAAAATTAGTCTTTCATTTTGGTTTTTTTTTCTGAATAGTACTAGCCTGTACTTCAATTGTCACATATCTATTATTAATAGGTAAAAATACTGTGTAAATAAGTACCTCACTTCAGCAAACACTTGACCATGTGCTTATTTTTAAATACATGATTTAGTTTCATTGACTGCAATCGCTGAAAGCTTAAATGTTTTGCTGAAATGGGGCTGTACGGTTATCAGTGAGCATTAATTACCCAGCGTGTTTCTAATTTTTAGTTAAGAAGTTAAGATGACCAAAGAAAAATCAAGTGTAATGGCTATAATTATGTAATTACAAGATGTCTCTTGTAATTATTGTAATGAAAGTATCCTTTTTTGTGGTTGAAAGTGTCCTTTTTTCTGGTACTGAAAGTTTCCTTCTTTGTGGTAATGAAAGTGTCCTTTTTTAATGTGGTTTTGATTTCATATAGAAAGATAACTTTTCTCTTTGTCTCATTGAGCCTCACTTAAATTTGTTCTCTTTTAAAAAGTCCAGTGGGTAAAACTATGCTTCTGAATAATAACATGACGGGGCAGACTTCTTCAAGTTCCTTGGGATCCATGCACATATGGCTATGTGCAGAAAAATGCACACATTTTACACCCACTGGCAGAATTCAGTCCTTAAAAAGAATTTATCACCCCCAAGTTTAAATTCAAGTTTATTCTCAGCTTTGTTACTGGGCATTTAGGATGCCCTGGACTCTACAAATGGAAAATCCATGAGGACTTTTTGGAGAGGGACTTGTTAACAAGATGCCCGAGTGCTAAACCACTGCAGCTAAGAATCTTGTGCCTGAATTCAATAGTAGCTTTAATCCTTTTGTGTTTTGGGTTTTTTTTTGCCTTACAGGTGTGTGCATCCCAGGGGAGGTGTGATTCAGAGTGTGTCCTCTTGGAAGCATGGCTCGGACTCACAGTACATTAACGTACAGCAAACGCAATCATGGACAGCTGTGACTCCCCAGCAGAATTGGTCTTCGCCCCCTGAAGTTGTAGACCTCACTTTGGATGAGGATACCAGACGCAAATATCTACTGTAATGTGGTGTCACTGTGTTCACGTCCCCACCCCTTCTCCCCGCTGTGGCACAGGAGTTCATTGTTAACGCTTCAGCTTCAGAAGCCCTGTTCCTGGCATTACCAAATTCAAACTTGTCAAGTTTTTCATTTCCATAAGAACGTGGTATAATTTCGATATAATTTCAAACATTTTTGCCTTCTCAAAGGAGGATTCCTTCCAGAATTAAAAGCCAATAGCTCCAAATTTAAAATACATCTACAATAACTAACTTGTTAATCTGAAGAAATAACTGTGTGTAGACTTACATTCTCCCACCCTTTCCCACCTCCAACTTCAGAACATTTTAAATTTAGCGGTATCTTGAATTTGTTAGTAGAAGTTAGTGTTTTGCTGTGTGAGCATCAGTGATTTTGAGACATGCTGTGTCCTCAGTGTTTTCAGTGGAACTGGAGGTATTCAACACTTCTGAAATTTGGGCCAAGAGTATTTATACCCAAGCTGATTTGGTTATGTTACCAGCAGGAGGGACTGTCTTTAATACAAACAGCCCATAACATATGCACTGAATAGCTTTTTAATTAAAGGCTTTTTATTTTCAATATAATTTATAGTTTACACTCTTTTCAGTGCTGAGTCTTCTGTCTTCTTGACTACTGTGTTTCACTGATCATTTCCCACAGCTTGTTATGGTTTAAAATAGTAATAGTAGTGACTTAGTAGCAGCTGATTTTTGCAAAAGCACAAGAAAATAAAAAGTAATAAAAAGGCCCAGCATCCCTCTCCTTTTTAAATATAGCTGAACTTTTTTTTTTTTTACCTATATCCAAGTCTTGCCTGGGGTAGGAGAGAAACAAAACATTTTCCTCGTAGTCCTCACTTCTACTGTTGCTTATTTGCTTCATTGACCATCTCAAAAATCCCTAAAACTTCCAAAGCCCCAGTCTGGCCAAGCACTTTAGCAGCTGCGTAGTGTTTGGCTCAGACATTTTACTGAAACTCGTGGGGCCATTCAAGTGCTTAAAACTCTGTCCTAAAAGATGTTGCAGGATCAGGGTGTAAGGTTGTGATTTTTTTTTTTTTAACTAGTTCTGCACCATTTTCCTGGCTTTAGGTCATGTCTCTTTTCCTAGTTTTGGAATTGTTTGTAGGGTATGATCCAGGAAACACTTTCTACCAGAATATTTACCGAAATCGGTGGAACACCTTACTTTAGCGGACTGTTTCTATAGCATATATGGAAATTCCTGCCCCTCATCTGTCATTTTGAGCCTTTCTCAAGGCAAAAACCAAAGATTAGACTTTAACAAGATGATATTCACTTTAAATGTCTATTGTGCAATTAAAATGTTCCTTTGTTTTCAAAATGTTTCTAGTGGGAATTTTGTACAGCTCTGTCATCAGATTTTTTGTCATTTAAGGCTGAACAGGGAGTAGTCAAGATATGAAACGTTCTATTTTGGTTTTGTGTGGCCTAGTTTCTAAATTTATTTGGCTTCCAATAATTTTATCAAAAAATAAATAAAATTACCTACGTTGTCACATAACATAAAGGAAAAAAACCAAACTTTTTCTTCACTAAGCAGAACAGTTACGACTGCACTTTAAAGAACAACTAGGTAAGGGAACGATATTCCAGTCTCAAGCTTTCGAAAACATCAAATGTAAGTGCATTGCATGGCCAGAAAAATATCCGTGGTGCTTCTAGTGACCGATTTCTTTCTCTGCGGGGGAGGGAGGGAGCCCATTGGCACTGCAGTAAGAAAGAGCCTGGTGCTGTTGGGGCATGGTGTCAGTAGTGGCTGCCAATCTCTTTTCTCCTCATATTTGAATGGCGCAACTCGGCCGTCATTTTCGTGGGCTCTCAAGGTAACTTTGGCACAGTGGTTTTTGTGTGGCTGCTTTGTCCTGTCACAAAGTCTTTTGCTTTGAAGAAAGCTGCAGGGACCCATTTGTAGTCCTTACATGACAAATGCAAAACTCACTCTCTTGTTTTTCATTTTGTATATGATGTGACTTCCATGTATATATAAAAATGACTGCATCCTAACCAAACTTTTTCCAGTTGTACACTGTGTTTGTTTCAATAATTCATGTACCGTAGTCTGATGCAGGTTTTATTTTCTTTTATTTAAAACACTACATATTTTCTCATATTTTTAACAAATTTGAAAGGGTAGTGATCTGAAAACCACAATCACTGAATAGCTAGGGAGTGGGGGTTATTTTCTTTTTTTGTTGTTGTTTTGGGCTTTGTTTTTTGTTGGGATTTTTGTGTGTGTGTGTGAGTTTCATTTTGTTTTTTTTCAAAGAGAGCAAAAGGTGCCTGGACGGTTTTGCTCTTCTCAGTAGGAAAGAGAAACGTTAGCCATTGTATGGCTAAGAACCAATGCACTTGGGGCCTGATCTAGAACCCATTGGAGTTGATGCAGGGTTTTCCATCGACTCCAGTGTGCACTGGCTTGAACCTTCCATGGTTTTAGCAGTTCCTGAATTGCTGGAGTGTGAACTTGGAATCTTCTGTAGTGAAGACAAATCATTGCTTAGACTATAAATGTTGAAAATGTGCAACTCTAGTTGAAAAAAAAAAGATTCTTCTCAACACTCATTATTTAGTTCTCATTTTTCATCTAGTATTTAATGGTCTTTGGAGAAAAAAAAATAATAAAACAGTGTGTTATATATATAAAAATATATATATATTTGGAGCAAGATGAGACCTTCTGTTTTTTGAAACAAGTCTGTAGCATAAAGGTTAAACTATTTTAAGACAAAATAAAATAGTGTATTATTTAAACAATATCAACTTGTCTGGGATTTTCTTCCCCTCACTTTCATTCAATACGCTGCTGTTTGCCACATCTCCAAAATGGGAGCCCTGGGAATGGGTTAAAACTGCCCAAATTCAGCACTGTTCCCTGTGTTTAATTTTGAATATCCAGAACATAAATGTGATTTCCTGACTGCAAAAGCTTGCTTTTATCTCCCAGACCAGTATCTCCCAGCAGCACTGGTGGGGGATGCCAGGGATGCACAGGTAGCAGGACCGAGCGGCTGCTGCCTCCGTCTCCCCACACCGCAGTCCTTCAGATGCCAGAGCAACCTTCACACTGATGTTTCTCCAACTCCATCCCCTTGTCCCATCCTTTTTGATGTTCCATCCCATTTGACTTAGAGACCGCTGTTACACCTGGATTTCCTCAAGCAGCCAGACAAACTCAGGCCTACTGCCATCTGAAATGGGTGTGTAGACCAGCTATGAAGCTCTGGGCAGGTCCTCGCAGACCATGAGAGGTGGTGTCAGGCTCAAATGGCGCTTGGAGAACCATGAATTTTTTTTAAATGTCAAGATGGATTACGAGAGTGCAGTGAGTTGGCTTTTCAGTCTCAAGGAGTTCTTGGCTTTTGTGAAGCTTCAAAATACAAATTTTGAGTCTGATGGTGGTTGTGGAGGTGGACACCAGACTGATTTTATTTGCTGTGTGTCACCAGATGAGGGGTTTGGTGCAGATGTGGAGAGATAAGAGCTGATGTATCTCCTGTATCTTTTTTTTCCCTCCACCACCAAGAGATATGCAGAATCTTCAGACTTCAGTATACACCAAATGGAAAGCTTAAATTTTATCCTGTGGCACTCAGCACATCCCTCGTGGCTCGGGCAGCTTTGCTTTTATGTAGGAGGCACTTGGCTTTGTGGGAACTGTCTTTTCTGGGGCACTGCAAGAGCCAACAAAAACTACTCGAGCAGGATAGATTTTCTATTGCTATCCCCAGTGAAATTGTTGCAATGCAGATTAATTTTTTTGGCTGAAAATTTAGTTTGTCTACCTTAAAATGGGAACTGAAAGGGTTTTACTAAGTGAATTAGTTCCCCAGTTCCCTGGAGAATCTGCAAAGGCTGTCATTTGCTGAGTCCATCACCTCCATTTGCTGAAATACCACTTGAAATGCCCTCTCCTTTTTAGGGTCATTGTCTGTGAATAGTGGCTGCCCTGGCTTTCTCTTCGGAGCATCACAGGGATGCAGTTTCCCTTTTGTCTGCAAAGAAAAGGAGCCGCGCATCTGCAAAATGCAAACTTGCGATGGACAAACCCTGCATTTACTTTCATCTTTGGTGCAATTAAGGTGAATGCACTCCTTTTATTGAACCTAAGCAGTAGCTGAGAAGTCCAACCCCCCCCCCAGGTCTATATCTTGATACTAAGGAGTTTATGAAAGTATATATGCATTCCTGAGAGTCCTTACAACTACTGATTCATAAACCCTTGGAAGTTTTCTCTTGGAGCTGGTTAGCGTCATGGTTTAGGGCAGGGCTGGCCACTAAATCCTGGACAGATGCTCTCTATTAACCCCTCTCCCCTCCCCAGAAGGGAAGAGAAAAGAGAATAAGGGAGAGAGACTTTACGGGTTGGAAAATAAACTAACAGATTTAATGAAACAATAATACTAATACTACAGGATAATAACGTAAATAGGAAAATAATAAAATATATACAAATATGTACAAGTATATATAAAACTAATATAAAATCCTCTCCCCCCTCCAATGATGATTACATCACCAGAGGCTCTGCGGAGCAGGGCACTGGAAAAGTCCCAGACCGGACTCAGCGGCAGGTGGGAGCAGGATGCAGGAATTGAATTCAGGAACACATGGATCAGGATTGAAGACAGATGTACATCGCAGAAGAAGAGAAAGACCCTTGTGATCCCTCGGCTTTATACTGAGTATGACGTATGTGGGATGGAATGCCTTGTTGGTCAGTTTTGGGTCGTCTGTCCTGTCTGCTCCTCCCCGCAGGTGTGACACCCTACTTACGACACCCCAGTACGGCACCCATGGTGTGACAGTGGCCTTGGACTCCATGGGCACAAGTATAAGCAAGAGCCATGTTTACATACCATACAAGCACTATCACTTGTAGAAGTGAACACTGTCTGGGAAAACATGCCGTTAGTTTTCAGCAAGTTCAGCCACTTAGAAGAGACTGAGCTGAAAAGTAAAATCACTAAATAGAAAATTAGTTCTATTTAGCTCAAACCGAGACATTTAGTCATCTGGATTTGCAATTCAGTTTAAAATTAGAATTGAATGCCAGCTACTGGGAAGGAAGAATCTTTCAGACAGTAAATCTTGAAGCAAAGCTGGAGTGGGCAAGGGAACACTGTCTGAAAGTTTAATTTCAGATAACTTTCTACATTTATTAGCTGCATTGGCAACTTTGGGTGAATCCAGGGCAACCACATCAGAGCTGGAAAAAGAAACAAGTAAGAGTCCTCTGTCAAATTAATTTTTCATTACTGTAGGTGATGCAAACTAAATGCAGAACTCCTGGAGCCTGACCAGTGCCTTTTCCAGGGGGGTTCCTACAAGTGCCTCTGACAAAATGCTGTCTTGTTCAGCTGAGGATTGTCTTTGCTTTGTCTGTGGCTTTGTATCATTGATAGCATTTGGCTGGCCCATGATCAAGGACACCTAAATCTTTCCCATTTCCTTTTTGCCAGGTTCTTGTGTGTCTACCTTAAACTGGACATGAGTGAACTCCAGTGTCACGCCCATCGCTCCAGCTCATTCCACCTCAGCCACGTCTTCCAGTACTGACAGTGCTGCACAACTCCGTGTGATTGGCAGGTTTTGGTAGAAATCTTCAACTCTATATGCCAAGGTCACTCATAAAATTAGTGACTTTCCATTGCTTCCCTGGAAACACATATTTTCTAATGTTACCACTGGCAGATTTAATCATACTCTTGATTTCCCTCCTCATCATAATTGCCCTCTGGATTCCTCAGCATGGACCTCCAGGGAGGGCTGCTGTTTCGAAGCAGAGTGCATTCAAATCCTTGCTATGGGGTTGTAGATATGTAGGAGAAGTTTGTCCTTGGTGCTATAAGCTGGCAGTGGTCCTGTAAACCTGAAGAGAAGCTTTCGAGGCAGAGGTTGGGCTGGAGTGATGCTTTTAAGATCTTAATGGGAAATGTATAACTTCTCTTATGTGTTCTCACTCAAAGCTCATCTTACCTGGTGCAGGATATGACAGATTCGTGAAAAGGTAATTTTATTGCTTTTCCACATGATTACACTTCCCATTCAGGTCCATTTATTCACACTCTCCCTAGACCGCGTGTGACAATACTGCCAAATAAAAATTTCCCCCGCAGGAGCTCTGCCAGTTACAAATCACCAGCCGAGCACCATGGTTCTCTTTTCTGACATCTCACTAACACCTTCCTTCTGCCAGCATTTTACAGCTCTAATGGGATACATTGTTTGCACAAAGAGCCAAGGTGAAGCTCTCTGCGATGTGGTGATGGGCTGGAAACCATCTTGACTGGGCTTTCCTTCTTCTCTTGGTCAGCAGCAGAGAGGAGGACCCCCCTCCTCATCTTGCAGCAAGAGGAAAGGGCACACTAAGATGCCCATTTTGCCCTTAAATAAAGTGGTGATGTGGGTTAGTGAATAGATTTGGGCAAAGCGGTGATTCTTCTGAGCATTCGGGGGTTGGCTCTTAAAGATGAGGGACTGCACTTGCTCAGCTTCCCATCTCTGTTGCACGGGAGCAGGGAAGGATGGAGGCATCTTCACAATGTGGGGTACCAACAGGGAGCGGGACCTCATCAAGGGCAGCTGGTGGGTGACTCCTTAACTGTTCCTCCAGCTTTGCCTCCCGCTTCTGAAGAAGATCCCCAACCCCTGGGCAGAAGGGTAATCTCCAGCACGGTGGAGAGATGTGGCCAAAACCTTGGCTTATAAACACATCCCTGGTGGGCATGGTCTCCAATGAGGATCCCTTCCTCAGCAAAGCAGGGAGGATGCTACCTGTCCTTGAGATGCATCCTGAGGAGGAAAAACTGCAGATTTGGGTATTTTGTCAAATAATTTTAATTTCTGATGGTCCTCTACATGTGCAGGGTCTTTTCTTGAACTGTTAGTGTCATGTTTCCAATCCTATGCTGAACATGAGGCTGGACAGGTCATGATAGGAGCTCACCCTCAGTCTGTGGAAGGAGCAGAGCTCTTCAGAGAACCGAATCCAGCTCCAGACAGGTAAGAGATGGAGATTATACAGACAAAATCCTGGTGGATGATCAGACGTGGAAACACCAGCTTGTAGGAACATCCACATTTCTGTGCTTTGCCTGACCAGCCTCCCAAACACCTCTCACTTAAAAAGTCCCTGAAATGATGAAAAATCCAATTACTAGGAGTTGCTATGTGTCCACACCATGTCTGGCCTGGGAAAACCAGATGTGTGAGGCAGGAGTGTGTAGGGGAAGCAGTGTAATTACAGTGTACCCTTCCCCAGGTGCTTGGGGCCGGGTGGAGGTTTGCTTCAACAACCACAGGACGTACTAAATAACTGGACACTTGACCCATCCCTTAACACCTAACACGATCCTGTGGCTTTTTTATGTCTGTTGGCTCCAGGGGAGGTGTGAAGCTGCTCAAATGATCATGCATTAATAAGGCTGGAGCGAGTAAGCAGATGCCTTCCCTTGAATTGAACGATTGGCTCC
>NW_010164573.1:0-11150 GCF_000695765.1 Mesitornis unicolor | reverse complement strand
TTTAATACTAAATACTGATCTTCAAAGCTTCATCACAAAATTGCTTACCAGTTTACCATGTTTTCCCCCTAAAAACAACTGTTCTGTTTACTTTTCTTATCCCTGAATACAATTTTAAAACATTTTCCTGCAGTCACAGTTAATCTTAGTGCCTTAACGTAAAGCAGAAAAAAATATTCTCTTGACTTTATACATAAAACAAATCAAATACTGTCTTAATTCTTTGGCAAACTCCGTTTACACTTAAAATTTCTTCTATTGAAGACAAAATTAATTTTTAATGGCTTTCAGTAGGCATCAATATAATAAATATGTATAAAAAATAACAATCATATTCAATATGATAAAGTCTACCTTAGTGAAGAGGATAAAATGGTCATGATGGAAATGACCCTTCATACTTTAGTTAAAATTTACCTACTAAAAAAGTAACAAAAACCACTTTAAAAGATCCACTGAGTCTCATAGCCAGGGGCAACAACTTGTCCGTTTACCCAATTTTTAAAATACTCAGTAGGAGATGACATAATGTAACAACGGATGCAAAAACACAGGCAGAGATGAGACACAGTGAAAAAATTAAAAATGCATTCCTGTAGGGTTTTCCCGCAGTATACTGTGGAAAGAGAGCAATCAAGGAATTATCCTGGAATACTCTACTCACAATCATCATCTGTATGAAGCTTTGCCTTCAGTTTTTCCATTTTTCTTTCGTCACGCAACAATGTCCTATCTTTCTTAAGTGTTCCTGTGCTCTCCTCTTTCTTCTCTTCAATGCTCTCCTGAATTAAGGAATATTCCTCATAATTTGTTATTCCTGGAATTATAAATAAATCTAGTGTTTGTAACAATAAAAAATTACTACACAGAGGTGTATTTTCCACATATTAAAATACCAATGGTTAATTTCAAGTATACTAAAGATATTCCAGATGAAATGCTAAAACACTGTACAGGGAAGGAATCTCAAGAATAATACACAGCTTCTGCATCCAAGACATCTCTCCAATATCCGGCATTATCCTTCAGATACATCATTCCTTCACCATATGCTGCACTTCACACTTGGAGAAATATATTAAGGTTTCTTATCTACCAAAAGAAGCTGCCAGTTTAAAAACACAACAGAATTTAAAATAGCAGTAAATTCTGTAACGAAGACACACTACAGTGAATTTCTTTTCATGGATACCTACAATTGCTTTCTGAAAGCTGAGTAATTTCAGCTTGCCCATGATGTGTAGAAGAAACGTGGCAGACTGAGGAACAGAAACCACATGAAAAGTATGATTTTCTGAGTTTCATAACTCAACTCTTCCTATGAATTTTACATGAAACTAAATTTAAAAAACACAGTTCACAACATTTAGCATATGTGCTGAGTTTCTCTCATTTCTTCGTTCCGCTTCGTTTTTTTCCTCTGTATGGTAAAGCATGTTTATATTATACAGGAAAGCAAATTAAATGCTCACCTACATAACCACAGCCATGAAAATAAGTCAAAGTAATTTTTCAAGTCAATTAGATACAGCACATTAGAATCCAGCATAGAAACATTCAAGCAAAATTGAAATGGATTAATTTAAACTTAGCTTAATTAATTTTCCAAGTAAATGAATCTAAATCAAATTAAGGCCACTTTAATTCTAAATGAGAATTATGCAAGGGTTGAAGATGGTTTAAACTAATCTATGTTGGATGCATGTTTATATGGTTAAATAAGAATACATTTTCCACAATGTCTCTATTTAGATAAACAGAAAGACAGACTATAATCAATATGACACATTTTTGACCAGCTGCTTTGGAATGCTACCATATGTAATTTCACAAATTATACTGTACAGTGATCAACTCTCAGTCATAACAACATAGCACCTTAAGTTTAGGTATATTTCAAGATTAAAGATATTTATCCATTTAATTTATTCCATTAAAATCAAGTATAAATTTACTTCTAATTCTCTCCCACACAGCAGGAAAGTGTACATAAAATATAACATAATAAAAAAAATTATAACTGTAATCTCAGATAACTTTGTGCCTTCAACTGCTAAATACTGAAGTTTAAGGATGTAGGTAACTATCTGTCAACTTACATAAAACCTGGGCAACGGATTTCAAAAAGTCTTTGGTAAATGTTAGCTAATAAATTTAAATAATTTTCTAGATATGTGCCAATTCCTAGACATTAACACATGCTAAAAATCAGATGCAACTAGAGCAGGAAAAACAAAGTCTTAAGTATGCGAGTCTCAAAATCTTACCTATCCTGCTGCAAATGGTAACCAGCAATTCACCAACTGTTTTAGAGTCATCCACCATGACTGTTTTCACTGAACCATCCAACATACGTATTTTCTGAGGCCTCTGCTTCTTTTTGTACTCCAGTATATCCTAGGAAGTCAACAACACTGTTTCTAAATGCTTTTGGAAGCCACCACAAGCCAACCCACTATCTTAGATGCCTAAAACAGGATTCCCTCCCCATATCCCAGGCTGGATTTTTCTTTTATAGCTATAGTATAGTGCAAACTTATTCATGTGACAATTTGAGAAGTGGCTTGTTTTAGTTCTGGCAATGTAATTTTTCAAGAACATGTCCTAGTTGTCAAGACCAAAAGGTAGACAGGGCAGGATAGACCAAAGTACCTTTGCGTTGCAAAAACTAGTCTAGCATTTAAAAAGGATAACAATGCCTTTTGGTTGTAAGCAAGCTGGCCATAATGTGAGCGGGTACAATCTCATCATCTTTAGTGTATGAGAAACCTATACTATAATGCAAGGTCAGCCCAAACATAAAGCTTATTACAAAACTTACTTTTTATCTTTGTTAACCATTCTGTCAAGACATTATTGGCCACAGTAGCTCACAGAGAACAACCAGAGGCAGGTTGTGAAAAAAAACCAACCTAACTACTGAAGCACAGCAAGGAAAAGAAGTGGGCCAGTTTCAGGGACTGACTCGAGATTCTCCTAACCCTCCAAATGCCAAACAGCCTTCCTGCTACAAGGGAAACAAGTTTTCTAAAAACATGTTGATTAAAACAGCAACAGACATGCACCATACCCCATTTCTCAGCATATAATAATCCAGTGTTCTTCCAGCCTCCAGCCATATACCTTTTCGAGGATCTTCATCTGATAGAAACAATCCATAGTCAGAGGCTGTGGAACAGAAGAAACAGAAACTCACTGAAAAACATCAAACCTAATAAAGACAATATTGTTTTACTCAAAGTTATTCAGCTTCAGGGTTAAGCTTCCTTTACGCTTACCTTCCATTCTTAATGAACTTTGATGGTTATTTTTTTTCTGTGCTCCATGAAACATTTAGCTTAACAGCAGACAGGGTAGATCAGGCTTTATAGAAAACTTGCACAAAAGTGTCACTAAACAAGAACATGTCACATCTACCATGTAATTTGTATTATGCTTGTAATTATTTCTCTTCAAGACAACCTTTTTAAAATGCTCATAGGTCCTGCTTTGGATTTGACTAACCAAAAATACAAGCAGTTTGGCCTTAACCCTATTTCTAAAATCTATAGCTTGTTTTCAACTCTTCACATACTGAGTTCATACTAAACTTTGGAATCTACTTTGGCAGATGTTTCAGGTTCAGGGATTTAAGAAAATACAAGGCTTCTAGAACTATATCCATGACAACATTCCCAGGAAAAACTTGCATCTGTTGCAGGCTAAACACATGCCAATTGATTCTTTCAGAATCACAAGGGATAAAGTTACCATAGAAGAACAAACCCAGTCTGAGGCTTGAAAGGCTAAACTGCAAGTATACAAAATGAAGGACCATGACTATCAACTTAGGGCTATACAAAGCATCTCTTCTTGATAAACATTTGCATGAAGAATTGACAGAGAGTACACTTCACTGTCACACACTGTTCATCAGCTAAGCCTGCTTTAATTGCAGTCCTAGTTTAAGCTAAGGCCTTTTTCACACAAGCTGGCCCGCTGCATGCACAGACTGTTAAAAAGCTGGGTGCAGGCAGGTTACCTTGTTTACTGTCAGACCTGTGTGTTCCAATCCTCCGATCAGAAAGTAAAGTAAAAATAGCTACAATTTTTAGACAATGTTTCATCTTCACATGTCACAGGTAGCAACAATTTACATTGAACACATTGTTACTCATGTAAGTACATAAAAGAGCTTAAATGAATTAATAGAAATGTAACTACAGACACAGGCTTACAGATACACCATTTCAAAGGAAGAATACTTCCAAAAACAACTAAGAAAAAACTTTTCCTGCCGACCTCAATTAAAAATTCCACTGAAAAGCCAAGTGATCCGTATGTACAGAGATGTTTATGACAAACTCAGTATAGAATCAGTTATGTAAAATTTTAGAATTTGTGCCTATAAATAGGTTGTGACTTTTAGAAACACGCAAAGCATGTTGCACAGAATTGCCAAGGAAGCACAGATTGCTCTGATATTAATTTCTGGGGGATGCATCCTAGTACCAGTAGTAGCTGTGCAACTTGCATGTTAGCGTCACGGCCTCTGTGCCAGCATACAAGCTTGCCAGAGAAATGAAATGTGCACAGTTGACAGTCATAATGCAGGACAAGCACATTTTCTGTTGTGCAGGAACTAGTTTGATCGGTTTGTACTGCACCTCTGTCAGTCTTCTGAACTGACAGGCAAACACACATGGTAACAGCCACAAAGACTTGGAAAGGATGTGTTAGTAACCTTATTTCTGCTCATCGTTCAATTTCATAAAGTGGTTGGAAGTTCATAATTGCACTGCAATCACATACAAAAGAAAAGCTCTAGTGCACAATCTGAAGGGAGTTTCTAGGCTTGTCTATGAGGTTCATGATGTTCAGAGATATTTCTCAACTTCTCTAAATTCAACAGCTATTCAAAATAACTGCCTTGAGAGATCAGTATGGTAAAAGTTCACAGCTTGTATCTGAGAAATTGAAGCTGTATAACTAGGCTTCCTAAGGACTCCTGCAAAGGAGAAGCATTTCTAAGAAACAGTAATATTGCCCATTACGGTTAAGTTTTTCTCACAGTTCAGATGAAAATTTCTAAACAGCTCTAGAGGTTGAGAGTTGTGCATAAAACTGAACACACAATCTGTTTTAAGAATTACAGTCCACTGGCATTATATACAGTACAGCACCAAAGGATTCTGAAGAACTTGAATTTTTTGACAACTTTGACTACATTTAAACCAGAGTTTTTGTCCAAGTGAAGACATATTTCACAGTTTGCATTCATCTAATTTGCTCAATAAGTATGGAGTCAGTTAAATTTGGCAAACGCGTAGCAGTGCTCTGAATATGGTATGCACAGCATGATGATGCTTTTACTTAACCAGTTTCAAAAGTTTGCCTTTCACATTCTGGAGATGCCCAGCCATTCTTTTATAATTCATATTGTCCCTTCCTTTGCTGAGGCACAAAGTAAATTTGCCCAGATTTTCCTAGAATGCATTGCCACAGATACCGCTTTAAAAAGATGGTACCACAAAAATTGCCCTTTAAGTAGGGAAAAAATCATCTTTCAGGCAAACAAGCAAATGATTTAAGAAGCCAAAGTTTCACACAAATAGTATCTTTTGTATAAAAATCCGTGTCAGGATGGAAGGAAGGAAAACAATGCAGCTACCTCCAACTATCTAAAAATCTGTTTGCACTACTTGCATTTCACTACAGAGCCTTATGATTTAAACAATAAAAAACTCCCAACCCCCTCAACCTGAAAGATAAATGGAGGAATAAAACAGCATAAAAAAAATGATGGGTGTAAGTTTATTTTCAATTCAGCCAACAAATTGACTGAGGACAGATACAGGAACCTACCTTGCCCTGTTTGAGCCTCTGGCACGCGTTCACGAATAACTCTGCAGGCATCATACACTGCAGTGGATGGTTCAAACTGCATCGTCTTCACCACATTGCATTGGCGGACACAGATCTTCAAGGATAGAGCTACCATGGTGTCAAGTCGCTTTCAAGTTCCTGCTAAAGTATCTGAAAAAGCAGTAATGGCATTATTGCTTAGAATTGTTCATGTAATGCTTTAGTACACTCAACTTGCCTTTTAAAAAAAAGGGAACATGGTCAGTAGAATTATATGTACTTAAATGCAGTTCTATATGAAGTCTCATTAGCATCAAGCTAGAAACTATCCAAAACACGCTTTTTTGGGTGTACTGGAAATTAATTTTCCAAACACTTCCATACACATACTTAAAGGCTGATACTTTGTCTGAGGTATGTCAAAGTGGTGCACAGGAAAACCATACATTTATTGTTTATATTACCAACACATTTACTACTGACAGAAAATTATTTTTCTCTCACGACACCTTTCCATTAGGCCATTTAGATTAGCTGGTAACTAGCAACTTAGAATAACTACTTGAATGAAAGCAGGATTTCTTGGTATATAACTTCTCCTTTCTGCAAATTCTAAAGAGTGCAATACTGTGTTGTGGCATTTTTCAAGTCTCCACATAGATATGCTAGATCTTTTTACCCTGTTGTGCTGCTACCCAGAGAGACAAGAATGAGGTATTTTTTTCCTATCACTTCTACTTCATAAACTTCACTGAATTTGACAGCGTTTGTCTACAGAAATAAGAAGCTACAGATGCTTTTGGTTTTGTTTCACTTTGCAGATAGTCTGGGTTTTGTCTGAAGTGTCTTCCCTTGCTGTCATAACAGTCCAAACCACTCTTCTGTCATTAGACTTTCCACAGTGATCTCCAAGAACTCTTCAGAACTGAAGTCCTTTCTGCTTACATAGAGAATCTACCAGAATCCCCAAATTCTTTCTGCATAAATTCAAGTATGTCTATTTTAAATAGGAAGATATGAGATTCTATGGACTACTGCTGCTGCTAATTTGAGTATGACAAATTCAGTAGTTAAACTTAAACACCAGTTGTGCATTTTTTTACAGTCCAGATACACAGAACTTGAAGAACACTTCAAGAAACAGAAAAGAGCCACTGCTTACGGTTCATCAATACACCAATATACCTAGCTGTGTGATTGCACTCCTCTAAGAGTGCTAGACAGCAGACAAATAATTTCTTTACCGGTAACATTTAGGAGCAGCTTTGGCTCTAAGATGTCACCCTCCACTCGTATTTTTGTGGCAGCCTGTCCATCTGCCTCTCAAAAGCAAATTATCTGACTTCAGATTTTTTTAGTGCTTCCAAGACCACTCACTACCAATATGAAATGCTAGATATGATCACAAAGGAAAAGGGGTGAATGAGCGAAAAAACCTACAAGAAACACTAATGCACACATCTCAATCCTTTCCTAATCTACCAGTGTCTGATAAAAATACCAATTTGTATTTTGTACCAAACATCCTAGGTAGAGATCCGATGAATAAATGAAGATCTCTCCCTATGACAAAACACTACTTCCTAAAACTCATCCAAAAGAGGTCTTTACATTCCAGAAGTAGTTGGTCAGTATTGCAGCAGCACAAAATACATGCAAGGAAAAAAATTTCTAAAATATTTCCATAGAGATTCACCATAATTGGGTTCAGTTTAGGACTTCATCATTCATATACAGGCAGAACTCAGAGCATTACAAAAGCAAAAATATCCCAGGAAATCACAGATTGGAACAGTTTTTGACCATCCAGAATGGCCCCAGAAAGATTAAGCTCAGAAGACAGTTCTAACAAAGACTCTCAAGACACAAGTAACCCAGGGTAAAAGGCTGCACCACTGAAAATTGATGAGGACAGAAGTTTGTATCACGTACTTTCCACAGGAATCAACTATTACCAAACTAAAAACATACAATAAAACAGTGGAAGAATGGCTTACCAGATGCACGGGAGAAATGAGATTTAGAGGGGAGAGCAGTTAGTGAACACTGACCTCACTGATCATTCACATACCCACCTGGCTTAACTTGTACCATTCCTACCCTAACGTCTGTGGTGTCTGACAGCTGATAGGGCCATGACCGTATCTGTATATTTTGAACTGCACTGCTAAGCAAAGAAAGAATACAAAATCTCAGCTTAACATTATCTCTGCTTAATGCTATGAGCATACAAACAATTCTTTGCCTACCATTTCACATCCTTGCTCACAGAATATTTGAATTAATACATAATCCAAAAATATCTGCATTTCTAAACTAAGCAAATGTGGAACAGTTAACTCTGACACTGTCAAATACGGACTATGCCCACCCAGTTAAAGGAAAGTTGCCACTGCCAGTGCTACGGTGAAACACAAAGCTCTGCTATGATTTAGTAGAGGTCTGTCTCCCTGGAGATATTTCTTAACTGGTTCATTCAGGCTTGAGCAAACACAAATCTAGGTCATGAGACTGAGTCTAAAAGCCTGCATGTGTACATGCTAGTATAGGCAACGCTACATATTTTTATACTAGATGAACCTTGTAAGAAAATCCAGTGGGACAAAACCTTTCTATTCTTTTCAGTAATCCCACCACCATGGGGCACTAGCAAAACAGGACACATTACATTTTCTGCTCTTCATGATGGCTGAACAGCTAATCCTATGACAATATACTCAATACTTGTTTAGTGGACTCATGAACTGCCTGTAAAGTTAATCTAAATCCATCACAAGAGCTGCAACTTGCTTACAGTGGAATATAAAGCTATAGAAGGCAACTCAACTAGCTCAGAGGCACCACCAAGGCTCAATCAGATGAAGCCATGCATAAAAACAGTTTCAAGTAAGAAAAACAGACTGGTTCTTGTCATAGGGTACTTGCTTCTGAAGGGAGTGGAAGATCCCATTTGCAGATGAGACCCATTCTTCAGGGATGTCTGCTGCCTCCCAGGAGCCAGGGTCAAGGACATTCAGAGAAAACTTCCTACCCTAGTTAAACCCTCTGACTACTACCTGATGGTGGTCTTTCAGGTAGGCAGTGATGAGATTACAGCAAGTAGTTTGAGAGCAATGAAGAGGTATTTCAAGGGCTTGGGATGGCTGGTTAAGGGATCAGGAGAAGAAGTAGTGTTCTCTTCAATCCCACCAGTTGCAGGGAGATCTGAGGCGATAAACAGAAAGAGTCAGCAGATCAATGCCTGACTCAGAGACTGGTGCCACAGGCAGGACTTCAGTTTTTTCAAACATGGATCAATTTACACTTCACCAGCTTTGATGGCAACAGATGGGGTACATCTATCTCAAAGGGGGAAAAGGATCCTGGGGCAAGAGTTAGCAGGGCTTGCAGACAGAGCTTTAAACTAGATTTGAAGGGGGGGAGGTGAAGGGGATGTAACACAACTCACTAGAAATGAGCCTGTGGGTGAAGCGTTGACATTTGAGGGACGGTGCTCTAGCGAGACTCTTCAGACTACCATCCCAGTGGAGGGAGGGCATGGAGTTCCATAAAGCAACCAAGGTGCAAGGGTTACTGATAGGTTAGCATCCATGGAAGTGCTTGAATATGGCCCTGCAGAAATTAGGACTTCTCCCTGTGAAAAGGTGGCAGGGCCTTTAGCCCAACTGAAGTGTGTTTACACCAATGCACACAGCATGGGCAATAAACAGGAGGAACTGGAAGCCATTGTGCATCAGAATAACTATGATATAGCAGCTATTATATAGCAGCTATCATGGAAACATGGTGGAATTAGTCACACAACTGGAGTGCTGCCATACATGGGTATAAGCTATAGGCAAGGAAGGAGAGGTGGCGGGGTGGCCAGGTATGTTAGGGAGTGCTATGACTGCCTAGAGATTAGCGACAGCGACAACAGGGTCGAGTGCCTATGGGTGAGAACCAAGGGGAAGGCCAACAAGTCAGAGATCATGGTGGGAGTTTGTTATGGACCACCTAACCAGGATGAAGAAATAGATAAAATATTCCATAGGCAGCTGGGAGAAGCCTCGTGATTGCTTCCCCTTGTACTTGTAGGGACTTCAACTTCCCAGATATCTGCTGGAAATACAACACAGCAGAGAGGGAACGGCCCTAAAGGTTTCTGGAGTGTGTGGGAGATCACTTCCTGACACAGCTGGTGAAGGACCCACACGGGAAGGTGCTCCGCTGGACCTGCTGTGTGCAAACAGAGAAGGTCTTGTGAGGGATGTGATGGTTGGAGGCTGTCTTGGGCATAGTGACCATGAAATGGTAGAGTTTTCAATCCTTGGAGAAGCAAGGAGGCGGGCTATCAGAACTGCCACTTTGGACTTCTGGTGGGCAGACCTGGGCCTGTTTAGGGACTTGGTTGGCAGAGTCCCTTGAGAGCTACCTCAAGGTGAAGGACAACAGAAACGGCTTCTTCAAATACATTGCAGACAAACTAATACAATGTAGACCTGCTGCTGAATGAGGTGGGTACCCTGGTGACACAGGATACTAAGAAGGCAGAATTACTGAATGCCTTCTTTGCCTCTGTCTACACTGCTGGAGACGGTCCTCAGGAGCCCCAGACCTCTGAGATACCAGAGGAAGTCAGGATAAAGGAGGAGTTTGACTTGGTTGATGCAGACCGGGCTAGGGATCAATTAAGCAATCTGGACAGTCCTAAAGCCATGGGCCCTGATGGGATGAACCCGCAGGAAGTCAAGAAGCTGGAGGGAGTCATTGCTAGGCCACTCTCCATCATCTTTGGTAAATCCTGGGCAACAGGAGAGGTGCCTGAGGACTGGAGAAAAGCAAACCTCACTCCAGTCTTCAGGGCAAGAAGGAGGACCTGGGTAACTACAGACCAGACAGCCTCACTTCCATTCCTGGAAAAGTGATGGAACAGCTTATCCTTGGTGCTGTCTTCAGGCATATCAAGGATAAGAGGGTCATTAGGAACAGTACTTGGTTTTACCAAGGGGAAGTCATGTTTGACCAACCTGGTAGCCTTTTATGAGGACATAACCAGGTGGATAGGTGCTGGTAGGGCAGTGGATGTGGTCTACCTTTATTTCAGTAAAGCATTTGACACCGTCTCCCAAAGCATCCTTGCAGCTAAACTGAGGAAGTGTGGTCTAGATTGGGTAGTGAGGTGGACTGTGAACTGGTTGAAGGGAAGAAGTCAGAGAGTTGTGATCAATGGGACAGAGTCCAGTTGGAGGGCTGCATCTAGTGGGATCCCGCAGGGGTCAGTACTGGAACCAGGACTATTAAATATATTCATCAACAACCTGGAC
>NW_010164572.1:1377-2312 GCF_000695765.1 Mesitornis unicolor | reverse complement strand
TGTTCCCACTGCATCTTCTCTGCAGAGACCATGAAAAGGATAAAGGAATTGGAGACCTCAATATACCCAGGACAGGACTTGGCTCTTCTGAGATGCATATGACATCCAGAGCCCCTTGCCCAGTGTGTCATTACCCAGGATGCCCTTAAATGTCCTAGAGCCCTGCCCAGACCTCACGGTGATCCTGGGGGTATAAACGGCTCCAGAGACCGACGGTGATCCTGGGGGTCTGAATGGCTCCAGAGCCCTGCCCAGCCCTCACAGTGGTCCTGGGGGTCTGAATGGCTCCAGAGCCCCTGCCTGGCCTGCACAGTGACCCTCTGGGTCTGTAGGGCCCCACTGAGTGCAAAGAAAGGCAGGGGGCCACTCTGTCCAGCTCACCCTGGGTCATGGCTCATGGACAGTCCCCTCTGTTTCCGTCTCCTGTACCCAACATCTGTCCACCCCAGTGTGCTCAGGGATCCCCTGGTGCCCAGGATCCCTTGTGGGGCTAAAGACACACTGATGCTTCTCACCTAGACATGAGCAGCTGCAGCAAAGCCTTTCTGGTGCAAAAGCTCCTGCAACTCTTCAGCCATAGGGGGCTGTAGAGAAAGGGAGGGTTAGGAACACATCAGGGTGCACTGGGGTGTAGTGGGAGGAATGTTGAAAGCAATGGGGTCCTTGGGGAAGGTGCCTCTGGGGAGAAATGCGTGACATGGATTTTTGTAGTGGTGCAGAGAAAGCAGTGGGGGTCTTGGGGAAGGAGTTCCCCTGGGTGTGTGGCTGTGTACTGGGGCATCCTGGGATGTACTGGGTTGTAATGGGATGCATAGGAACGCAATGATGCCCCGGGGAAAGAGCACTGCCTGGGTAAACATTAGGGTGCAGGGGTTTTTTTCTAGGGTTGCAGTGGGGTGCACTGGGGTGTCATGGCCAGGAAGGGGGGCAGGGTG
>NW_010164572.1:918-1301 GCF_000695765.1 Mesitornis unicolor | reverse complement strand
ACCATGAGACCTAATTGGTCACTGGGATGTGCCCAGTCCCAGCAAGGGATGGAGGGACCCAATTTCCCTCTTGTTCCCCAGTCTGGATGCCCTCCGAGTCCACCCCAGTACTTACATCCTTATGAAGACTTGCTCTTGCATCCACCACTTCCTAGGAAAGAAGAGCAAAGGGGTGGTCTGGGTTGGACCTTGATGGGGCTGTAATTTTGGCACATGTCTTCCAGTTTACCCCAGATCCGTATTGTCCCCCCGTACTGAATGCGAAAATCCCTTCTGCTCTCCTCAGCCCCATTCCACCAAGTTTCAGCTGGGATACCTGTTCATTCAAGGACCATGGGACAGAATGGAGACAAGGAGAGCATGGGGATTTCAGGGCCTAAAAC
>NW_010164572.1:0-229 GCF_000695765.1 Mesitornis unicolor | reverse complement strand
CGGGGGGAGAGCTGATGTCCTGCAGCCAGGACCCATCCCTAACCTTGAGCCCCTCCCCATGGCACTGGGGACTCACCTGAGCATCTGCTGCGGTGCAGAGCAGGATGGTGAAGAGCAGGGCCATGCTGAGCACTGCGACCTTCATCTTCCTCTGAGGTGTGGTGTAATCTGGGTGAAGGTGGAGAAGGTGACCGGCTAATTTATCCCTCCCAGGGCTCCTCCTTGCCCC
>NW_010164571.1:0-867 GCF_000695765.1 Mesitornis unicolor | reverse complement strand
GATCAAGTTACTGAGACAAGTGATAATGCTTGGCTACATCCATTCTTGGCTCTCAAGCCTTTTTCCGAAAGGTCTTTGGAATGAAGCAGACTGTTTATTCTTACAGATGAGAAACCATTTCATCCAAGGGCTCATTCAGGGTGGCAGAGGTTACAGGAAGATTCCCCATCTTGGCTGTGCTGTAGTTTGGTCATAGTTTGGTCAGAAGAGCTCTGACCCAGCTGTGTCTGTGCTCCCTGCAGCAGAGCTCGTGTGCAAGCCTGGGTGCTCTGTGCCCCCTGTTTGGGTGTGAAACCAGCTGGCTCCAGGCTGAAACACAAAAAGGAGCTGGTGTATGGGCAGAGCGGATGGCCAAGGCATTTGGGTTCAACCCTCAGCTTGGCCATGAAGCCATCTGTCAGGAAAAAGGGGCTGGTGCTGGGTCACCCATGGAAATGAAGAGGTAACCTGCATGGGCTGCTTTGGTACTGTATGCTTTAAAAGTTAGTGCTGTGTAAATGAAGACAGGACTTAAAGAATCATTGAATCATTGAATCCCAGGTTGGAAGGGACCACAAGGACCATCCAGTCCAACTTCTGGAGCTAAAAGCATCGTTTCAATGAGCTGAGGCAGCCCCTGTCAAGCTGACTCCTCAAACTGACCAGTGCAGGGGAATTCACCAGAGATGTTGGCCAGAACAACAACGCAGAGACGTTTCAGATTTGTGCAGTGCGTAAGTTAATATGTAGGTCAGAATGAAATTTTCCAGTTTTTATTGTATTTCACAGTGATAGATGCTCTCAAATGAGGGTAAATCTTGCTCTGCAGGTATGTGATGTGAGTCAAGCACCATCCGCTCCCCCGTCTCCGTACCGTACCAATACAGC
>NW_010164570.1:69010-87237 GCF_000695765.1 Mesitornis unicolor | reverse complement strand
GTGCCCTGGCGGGGCGGCGGCCTCAGCTGCCCGGAGTAACGCGGCCGCAGATGCCCGGGTCCGCGCCGGCGGGGCAGGGGGAAATGGGTCGCTTTAACAGGTTGCGATGGGCGTGTGGTACGCGGCTTTCTGGACACCCTCGGTTTTGGCGTTGAGGTAGTGAAGAGCAGGCTTTTTATTAGCGATTTAGCACTGCTGCTATTGCAAATATTGGCTTCTTATGCTATAAAACGCTTCCTAGGAAAGCTGCGCCTTCAGCTGGGTGTCTGATAACTCTCGGGTATCCGACTGCTGCCCAAAATGTCAGGACATGTCGCTGTTTATCTCCAGCCCCATTCGGGCTTTAAGATGGTTCATACACGTAAGGATATATAAAAACTTTTTTCCCCGTTGACAGGGAGAAAGAAGAACAAAAAATAGCTTTGGGCATCCTCATGGCTTGAAAAGCAGTTTAATCTCCCCAAAGTGATATTTTCTTAGGCTGCTGGGCCAATGACACTTGCTTTAAATCACTTTTTTGCATAAAGTTTTCAAAGGGCTGACACTTCCTTTTGCCAACTTCTTAACTCTTTTTTTTTCCTTTTCATATGTAATTTCTGCACAATGGCACGTTATTAATTTTTATTATTTACTGAAAGCGTTGTCTGAATCTACAGAGTTCTTTTATATTTTTGATTTAAGGGGTACAATATTCCTTGTAATTTTACAAAAATAAATCGCTTTATAGAGTTAAATAATCTTGAAGGAACTATCTAAAGAGAGACTTGTAATTCAAGCTGTTTGTAAGTTTGCAAAGTGGTACTTAGTCAGAAGTCCAAGAAAGGATGAGTAATTGCGTTTTTTTTAGGTCTTTTGCTGTGATTTAGGTTTGGTTTGTTATTTTTTTCCTGCAGGGCAAATGACATTTGCAAAAATCTGGACTGTTCAGTTAGAGCACACTGTATCCTTCAAGGATTGTGCTGTAATAAACAAGCAATATTATTAGATACTCTCTTTTCTTTTCTTCCTATACTCTGTGCCCCTTGAATAATTGTGGTGTTCCACAACACAAAGGCTTTGTATCTTTGTGTATACAAAATGGCTCAACAGGACGAAACAATTGATTTATTGTGAATAAAAGAAAAAGAAATCAAATGCAAAACAACTGAAATGTTAACCATGCTCAGCTGCATTTTTCCATAGCAGTACATCATAAGTAGGCAAGTTTCAAAATACAGTTTCTGTGTTTGTACAAAACAGTCTGTGCTCAGGGCACTCCTATTTTCCGGTTTTGAAAAGATACTTAATTATAGGTGTACTCCCTGAAGTCAGTGAAAAGATTCCCATAGACATGCCTGACTCGTGAGGATTAGTTCTAGCAACTTTTCCATCATGTTGCTTCATATAAACACAAGTTTCTGATGTTGCTGGGGTATACGCTAGTAAGCTTCTAGGAGATGAAGCAGCAGATGACCCCACTGGAATCACAGGCTGGTTTCATCCTTCTCTTATAAGGAGAAAGATTCAACTTAGGCTTAGTATGAACATTTGTGAAATCTGTGTTGTGTTTTTTTGGATTGTGGCTGGAAAGGCACTCTTGAGTTTTGTGTAGCCGGTCATGTTCTTACATGCTGTGTTTTCATGCCCCATTGTGGAGCTGTTCTTTGAAAGAGATAATATAGAAATGTTTGAGACTAAAAATCCTGTGCTCTAATGTATATATGTTTATTATTTTTGCATTGGAATAGGCAGAAATTTCAGTTTTTCTCTGCCTGGATCTAACAGTAACTTTGATTGAAACTTTCATTGCTAGTCAAGTCTGAAGCATTAAAAATGACATGGTTACAGTTATTTGATTTTTATAATGTGCAGGTATCTCCTAAGCTCCGAGAATTCTGAATATATATGTAACATTGTGCATTTGTGTCTTTACACACAGGCAAAGAACAGTTCTGAAACATCTGAGGATGGATAAAGACTTCCGCTACTACTTCCAGCACCCGTGGTCTCGCTTAGTTGTGGCTTACTTAGTGATCTTCTTTAACTTCTTAATATTTGCTGAGGACCCAGTGTCTCACAGTCAGACAGAAGCCAATGTTATTGTTGTTGGTAATTGTTTCTCCTTTGTAACAAATAAATACCCTGAAGGAGGAGGCTGGAGATTTTTGAAGGTGCTTCTGTGGCTGCTTGCCATTCTCACAGGACTGATAGCTGGGAAATTTCTCTTCCATCAGCGCCTGTTTGGTAAGTGGCATGATGGACCTACTGACTTCCAGATAATGGCTTTCTGACTTCTCCTTTTAGCTTTCTACTCATTGCAATTTTGTAAGCTTTGCTATTAATCGCTTCAGCTGTTTAGAGCTGTATAGAACTCAGTACATCAAAGCTTACATCATCATGGGAATTAATGCCATGTCTACTTATGTGAGCATAATTCTCAATGATTCCAGTCAAAAAAAGGCTAAAAATAGTGAGAACTGACATGTTTGAAATACTTGAGAGGTCAGTGTTTTTCAGTATTGTAAAGACGGTCGTTTGTATCTTCAGACCAAATTTTAAATCTTATTATGTAATTTTCTCGGCAATCTGCAGAAAAGGCATTGTTCCTTGGGGCAGCGACACTGGGTGTCTTGTCAGAAGTCATGAAAGTGAAAGCAGAGGCTGTTGTTAGTATTAGCAGAGCTGTGCTGGAGAGGTCCCACATGAAAATGGGAGTTCTAGAGAAGCAGGACCTGTCTGTCTCTTAGTACCAGAGCGAGTCAGTGAAATGGAAAGGTAGGAAATGGAAAAAAACATGACAGTAAATGCTTTTGTACCCGAGATGTGACTGAACTGGGGATCTTAGTGCACATGGATGAACTGAAAGGAATGGAGGACCCTGGATTAAATTCTAAGACTGATAGAAAAATATCTATCATTGTCTTAAGTGAGTAATGTAGTAAATGTAGAAAATGTTGCATCTGGGGGCTCAAGGCTGTCTCTAAGTTTTAGAGATAAGTAGAAATCATGGAAAAGATTATTTTGCTCCTGCCAGCTGCACCGTTTTTTTGAGACATCTGATTCCAGGTGTGTCATTGCTGGTCTAGATGGACTGGTCCTATATTCTTATACTGGTCAGACTGCCAAATGGGTGGTTACTGGAACACCTCAAAGCACATAAGCAATAGGCCATTTCCTTTGTCTATTTTATTAAGATAAAAAGAAAGCCACTATTGTTTCAATAAATCAAATGTAAAGCTGTTATGTCAAGGAACGATCAAGCAAAGACACATTAAGATACTTCTATTAATACAGACTTCTCTTGAAGCAGTTATTCTCAAAAATAGTTGAGCAACTTGGTGGCTATTCGATGAGCATCTTAATGTAATGGTAAATGTAAAATGTCCCCATAAAGAAGACATTCTACCTTAATTCCTGGGCTCTGGAATAGGCACTGCAGCAAAAATGTTTTCAATTCTGGCTTCCACAATTTTTTAAATTGGAGAAGATTAGTGAAAAGTAATGAATCCGATGATAAAATTGCAAAATAAGCCCTATAGTGAGAGGATTTGAGAGAATAAAGGGAAGATTAGAGGATGACTTGCTTGAATTTGACTTGAAGGACAGAACCTTCAGTCCAGAAAATGTATTGCAAGGTCCAGTGGTTGGAAGTGGCAAATAGCCAGCACTTTTTTTTTTTTTTTTTTTTAACTGCAAGGCTAGACAATCAGTGGAACAAGTTGTTATAGGACGCAGCTTCATCAGGACATGAATTTTTCTTTCTGGGAATAAGTTCTAGTCTGATTACAGAGTAATTATCTACTTTCTATTTAGGTAGGTTATTATGATAATTCCTTCTGGATTTGTAAGTGTATATCATAGATAGGACATAGCTTAACATAAATTTTAAAGTGGCTCAAATCAGCATTACTGCCAAAAGGAGAAGGTCTGCCCAGCCTTCAGTGTCTGCTGCTTCGTGCTTTTTTGCAGTTGATCAGTGAAACAGGATAGGGAACTTGCCCACATTAGCAGTACCCATCTTATATTTCTGTGAGGGTCATATCTCTGATCATACTGGTGTTTGTGGCAGCACAGAGGAGGCATCAGCATTGGGAGGAAACTAACAAGCAAGAGATTCCTAGCCTTGGTGGCAGTGCTGGCTTATGGATATTTATGGTTATGGTCTGGGTGACGAATATGGGTGTAGACACAATCTGCTTTGAGGCTAGTTGCTGCATGCTGAGTTTCATGGCAATTTAAGCCAATGTAGATCTGCCGCATTTTCACCCTCCTAACCCCAGCCATGTGGTTTTGGTGCCTCCTTCGAGCCAGCGCTGCTGTTAATGTAATGGAGCAGTGAGCCAGCTCTGGCAGCTGATTCCATGGAAAACCAGTTGCTTCTGCTGGCGTCTACAGCAGCTCCTTGAGCTGGTGCGATCGCTTGGGTGCCAATGCTGATGCGGTGGCCAAGAGCGCAGGGGGCCATGGCAGCCCTACCTTGTGCTGGCTCGAGCGCTATGGGACTGCACCCACGCACCGTGTCAGTAGAAATACGCTGTTGCTCGTGACACAGTGAGCAGATGGCAGGCTGTGGGACTGAAGATCTGACTATATTGCTGATGGAGGTGGCCATGGGAGCTGTAAACTAGAGTGTGCATAGCAGTTGCATTGGTGAGATGGAGATGTAGATTTACAGCTTGAATGTACCTCTGGGTCTCCAGAAGATATGTGCAGCCCATGCTGAAATCTTTCCTGCCAGTTATTTGCCACTACTTTAATGCCTTCTTCACTGCCTAGAAATCCCTGATTTTAAGATCCTCATTGAATATAGCCCTTTGGGTTGTTTTACATCAAGCTCTGTATGAATTCACCCCTTGAGTGTTTCTAATTTCCCTAGTCTATCTTTTTAAGTAGCTGCTGATTCTGCTGTTTTTTATTTTCTTTTTTTTTTCCTATTTAATCCTTTTTTTCACATATAATAGTTTGGAACCATTCTATTTTATTTTTTTTTGTTAATCCTTACTCATTTACTTACATTTCTCTGCTAAATTCTGTTTGCAGAGGAAAGTGTGACTGGTTGTTTCTTGTGGCCTGTGAGTAACTTCCTGCTGTCAGGAAACCAAATAGCACCAGTCAATCTTCCCCTGTCAGATCTTGGCTCACAGTGTATGCTGCAAATTGAAATTGAGAAGGATTAGTCTGCACATCTCACTTCAGATGAAGAGGAATGGAAAGGATTTTCTTTCTCTATGCCCTTCCTGCTCTTTTGTCCCTTGTCTTCTGTACTTCTTGCTGCTGAGTTTGCATATGAACTAGAAAAACATAGCTAGAACTACATTGTGATACAGTTTACCATCTGTGACAGACACTGTCTGATAGCCATGACTGTCATGAACTATAAATATAATAGAATTAAGTTCAAGCGTGTTATGTTTCTAAAAGTGGAAGGAGAAGTGCTGACTGAAGACATTATTTAGGCTTTCTCTCAGTTTTATAGAGAGATGGGAGAGTAGGTAAACTATGTTGTTGAGAAGTAGAGACCTCAGCCAGAGGACATGGTGGGATGTTTTCTGCTGATAATATTCATTACAAGCTGTGAACAGTAACCTTTTCAGGGACTTCTTCAAGACACTGCTCATGACTGAAAACAAGATTAGGAAACAATTACATTTCTTGCTCTTCTGTCAAGAAATAACTTACTTCATTTGATAAACATCTCCCATGATAAATATTTCCAAGGAAAACAGCCTTTATCTAGTACTTTCTTTATGTTTTTATGGCATATGGTCAGAACAAATGGAATTTTAAAATTGCCTTTTGGCTGTAATACACTAAGCTTATCTGTTTGGTCAGGTATTGTGTTCTGCCATGCTTTTTATTTTGCAATGGAAAACGAAAGGTCATAGATTAATATTGGAAGTTTGGGGAAATGAAAAATAAAGATATATACCCCTATTATTTTTTGTTCTGCATGAGAAAGTTACTTGAGGCAGGGAAACGTCGTATCTTCTTTGCACTGACTTGGAGATTTCTTGATTTACTTTCTGCTTTATTACAAGCAGAAAGAGCTTACAAACTGACCCCATTTTATGACACTTTGCATTCAGAAAATGCCTTCAGATCTTAAATCCTGACTTAAAAGAAATTACTGAGTAAGCTCTGAACATTTTTCATATGGCTCTGGGGCACTGTCTGGAAAATAACACAGTATTTAGTGTGTAGAAAGTGTATGTTTTAATCGGCATCTTCTCAGTGAATCCACAGCTGCAGTTCTCTAGTCCAACCTCAGGCCCAGATTCTGAGTTCAGTGTGTGTGGGGATTGTCCCAAAGTTCAGGCTGTGTATTTTGCATCAGTGTATATAAATATGATCTATCATATAAATTTAAAATAATCTTTCATTTGAACGGACTTTTAGCAGTATGGATACATGGGCAGTATACTTGGAAAAATTATTTCTTAATTTTCTCAGTCTAGCATCTTTGCTTTGACTGTTTTCCATTTGTAATAATCTTTATCTTACGCTGCCTATTAAAGACATCAGTTTTTAAAAACATACTTACTACAAAATGAGCATGTGTCTACCTGCCCATTTTTCTGACTCTAAGTGATTTTAAAGATGTGTTGAAATCTGATTAAAAGCCTGTGATTACAGAGACTGGATTTTATTCAATTGTCAGTGAGTGTGCCTAGATTTATGTTAGTAAGTTCCTTTCTAAATGATGTGAATGGAAACTAAATACTTGCTCTGTTATAACAAATTACAGAAGAGAAGATATATAGACCTAAAGCCATATTTCTTAAAATAGGGCAATCATAATACTGCAAGCAAATCAGAGCAGTTGAATAAATGTTGAATATAATGGGTTGCTCTCTTGCAAATGTTCACAGTATGCAGTTTGTTTAGAATTAAATTATAATCTGAGCTTCATAGAGGCTGGAGTGAATAAATAAAGCAGTCATTATAGGAATTGCACTGAGCTGTGGGTGCACACTAATGTTGCAGTTTTTTAAATGGACAATAGTGCCATGCTGGGAGCAATTTCATGATAGACAGTTTCGAACAAAACACCCACTGAGGACCTGTTGTCTGAAAGCATTTATCTTTTTGTCAAATGTCTTATCTGGACGACTCTAAAAGTTTTTGCAAACCTATTATAAACAGACTCTTCAGTGTCTGCTTTTGTGCTGAAAGTGAAAGTGTGTATCAACTGAAGCAATGAATGTAAACAGATTGCAAGAGGAAATTAGACAGAATGGGATTTAGTCAGGATGGTGGTGCACAACATAAGAAAAGTGAATCTGCTAGATGGCTAACGGACAGAGTATAAATTCGTATAATAGTATGTATATGATTAATTAGTATCCTGATATATTAGGGGTCATGTTAGTGTTAAAATCAGGGCTGCTAGTACTGCTGTGGCATATCACTTTCATAGTGGTGCTTGTGCAATAGCTAATAAACCAAATGTGATCTGTTTTACAGAAAATAAATTTTAAAAAAGATGTGAAATAACCATGCATGTGATTACATGGTTGTTTTTTAGCCAGATTGTTTCCTGTTCTTGTTTGATAGTAGTTATATGAACAGTTGTGCCACCATCTGTAGGAACAAGTGATGGGTGTATAGCAATACTTGCTATAAAATGCTAACCTGATTGATAGAGCATATTCTTTTCTGTTGTCAGCTCTGTCTCTTACATTACAATAAGATCTGTCACTTAATACCCAGCAACTTTGTTCCTGCTTTCTCTTTTCCACTGATGACTTCAGCCTAATAGAAAGCAACTAATGTGATAGCTGGTAAAAAAAATACTGTCTTCAAGAGCCTGTTTGGTATGAATTTCAATAAGAGTGATCAAGTTAATGCTGTTGAAGGCATTCAAGGTCTACTGTGATTGCTTCCCAGTCAATTCACCTCTTTTGTTTCCAGTAAAATGTTGAAGCAATAGAATAAGATTATTTTGGTCCTACAAAATGTGTGCCAAGGGGCCAATCTAACAGTTTGCTAATAATAGCACACAAATGACTGTGAGCAAGCATTTCTGACAGCCAGCATCCTCAACAAAAAAAACCCAAACCATAAAAAGGGAGAAGCTTGCAGTCAGACACTGAATGAGTGCAGGCTCATCAGATCCTGGTGCTGGCCCATTGCCAATAATTGTCAGTTTAAAATAAACCTTACATCATTCATGAGGGAGACCACAAGTGACCTTTCAAATATAAATGAAAAGCAGACGAGTGACCTCCTAATTTCTTCTTTTACTCTTGTATTTTTAGAAGAGCCAAACCATCTCATCCTACAAAATCTCAGAATTACTGCTTCCTCTCTCCAGGCTTGATGAGGAGACTGCTGTCTTCTGCTCTTAGTATTAGTTGTGGCTTTGGTCTTGTACCATATTACCTCTGGGTAGTAAATTATAGAGTTGAATGGGAGAGGTACAGGCAGTAGCTACAAAAAGCAGCTTCAGTGAAAGCTTTGATTCTACTGGAGGAACATACCCCAAGCAGCATGAGATGCTGAGAAGAGCTACCTGTGTCAGATTATCCCTGATGGCACAGCTCTAAAGAATATTTAGCATCCAGTCACTGAAAACTAAAAATAAGTTCATTGCTACTTAATATTGATGTGTCAACTCTGTGTTTTGATCTTTTTGACGTAACTTTCAGATTTTTCTCTCCATTTGAAACTGGGAGTCAGTTTGGAATGATGCCTGCCACTTACAGGAATAACATGTCTCCGTTCTCTGATTTCCAGAAATAGAAGAGAGCTTATTCCTAGCAGAAGCAGCCTGATGGGCATAATGCAGGTGCAACCTAGGGCAGGGGCAAATTTATTCTATCCTTATTCCATACAGCAAGGAGATGCAGAAGGTGTTAGTGTGGAACGTCACCTCACCCTGTGCTGATGGAGAGCTGCAAGCAGAATGTGATCTCCTTGGTCATGCTGTGTCCTTTTCAAAGGTCTCCTTTGGCTGTCGGAGTGGCTTGAAGGTCCTTCATGTACCTGACAACATTTCTGTTCATGTGATTCTGCTGAGACTCCAAGTCAGTGTGTGCATCTGCCTTATAAATTTAAATATTTCATTTTTGAAAAAAAAATCCAAAATGAAAAAAAAAAATCCACGACTTTTTGGGCTTTAAAAAAACTTTGAATACATTTTCAGGATTTAAGAACTATTTAGTAAATAGTAAATATGGTTTATACATTTCTTATATTTTGCCTGTGGCAAAAGTGAAAAAAATAGTGTATTAAGTAACCAGAGTGACTTTTGAGGTGGAAGGATCACTAATTGTTTCCTATAAGACAGGTAGAGCAGTAACACAGTGTTTCGAAATGTGATTTCTGGGAGAGATGAGGCACATAACTTCATTCCAGATGCTGGAGTGTTCTGCTTGCTTTCTCTCTCTTCATCAGGAGGGGCAGTACACTCTTCCTCACTGGGTAACGCCTGTCAGGGGATGGCAGGAAGAGCAGAGACTTTTCTGCTTTGAGGATTCATGCTCTCCCTGGTGCCTCCAGGTGGGACAGGATTCTCCTAGGAGCGGACTGAGCGTCTGGGTGGAGGCAGCAGCTGAGTCTCAGGACAAGGTGAACTGAGACACCAACAGTATTTAGTAACTCATTGTAAGAAGGAATGATCATGTGAAGCTTTTACAAAGGACTTTTTACCCACATTTTCTCAAAGCTTGGTTCAGATAAAGGATTATTATTTCCTTTGGTTTCTAAGCAAGGTGAAATGTTCTTACTTATCTACCCTGTTTCACTACAGAGGCAGCTGCATTTTGGTCCTAAGCTGAGTCAATTCCACCATGCATCATACACCTGCCTTTTAGGAATGCTTTAATATTTAATCCACAAATACCCCTCACTTGTTATTGCCCAAGCACCAGCATGTTATAGTTCCTTGGTGCCATTATGAAGGCCTCGTTAGAACTAACTTTCACTTTACATAGTTATGTAGCACAGCCTAGGAGCAGATGATTACAGAGGTGTTTGGGAGCAAGACTGTTGAAATTTTTGAGTAAAAATGCCGATGGTAATTTAACAGTGGCTGTGATGGCATTTTAATGGTGAGAATGGTAATTAGAAAAACACTGACTGTTTTCCTATTTGATATAAATATCCAAAAGCATTTAGCATGTTTAAAGTAGTGTCCTCCCTTAAACTCAGCCAAGCAGGTATTCAAGATTTCTTAGATTATATATCCAAATAAAGAGGCAGAAAAATAATTTATTAAGACATGAGTTAAAAATTACAAGCTACAACCATGTTTTTGTGTTTTGCACATTGCCTTGTCTGCATTGATAGATGAATTTATCAATTAATCACCTGGAATGATAAAAAAACCCAGTATCTACAGGATATTCAAATTGCCATTGAATAAGTTATAGCAAAGTACCTGATTTAGATGTGATTATCAGCTATTCATTATTACAATTTATAAGATGTTAAAATACTACAAGTTTTATGGGTTAAACTAGTGATGCTTCTGGCTCAGTATCTGACAGTAGCCCACTGTGGATGCTGAGATAAAGGTGTAGGAGTAGGAAAGACTGCACTGATAACTCCCACAATAGTTTCCAAGCCCCCAACAATTTGGTCAGAATTAAAACAAAAATTTGTCTATTTTTAGATGCCTTTGACAGTCATTCTGACAAACAATAAAGGTAGTAGTTAGCAGTAGTCTTTGTTCCTGCCTATCTGTTACTAAGAAGCAAATCCTTCTCAGATTTTCACATGTACTCATAAAGCCCCTTCATCCTTCTAATTCTGTTAAGATACTGGGAAATGTGTTGGTTTTGGCCAACAAAAAAGGAATGTTTAAAAACAGACTGTTGGTTGAAAAGAGGCAAATTCATCTGTCGAGGTCTTCTTGTCTTTGAAAATGCCTTGAATTCATCTTTCATCTGCAGCACTGGGGTATGATCTTTCAAAGTGGACAACTGCTTAGGGCTTTGTAGGCTCAGTTATGCACATGCTAAATAATGTTTTATATTTCTGAGACACTGATGCAATGTGTGTCTACCAAGAAGCACAGTTTCATTTAATACTAAAGCAAAGAAGAAACTAAACCTCTATGAGATTCAGCTGAAGTCAAACATGCTAAACAAATAATGAAGATGAGAATTATGGCAGGGAGGGTATAAAGAGATGAGGAAAAGGATTGAGGAAAATGTTCCTAGAGAGTCACAGCAGCAACAATATTTCATTTTAGTTTACTTGAGAAAAAGGAAACAAGGCCTAAAAATTGAGAGTTCCCAGCTTTAGTTAACAAAACCCCACAAATATCCTAGCTCTCTTGCTAATCAGTGGTCAGATGTAAGTGACAAAAAAATACAGATCTTAATTCACTCTTGACAGTGTAATGTGCTGGAGGTATAGAAGGTGAAGGAGAAGCTGAAAGCTAGTATTTTATGTGGAGCTTCTGTGGAGTCTCCGACCTGGGGAATTCAGGGCTTAGCACAGTATTCAATTTTGTATCACTTTCATCTAGCAAATGAAAATTTGAAGTCTTTGCACATAGTTTTCTCCGTGCCTTCCACTTTGGTGTTATTCTTGATATATATCAGCTTGTATTACTTTGAAGTGGTTTGGAGCCCTGCTTATATCCCATTGCACCTCCTCTCTGTGGCAGCCAAAGTTGGAGCAATTTTAATCTAAATTAGAGGTAACTTCTGTGTGACCTGTCTAAATTCAAAGAGTAAAACAGAAGTACTGCTTTCTTGGGGATATCTATAGATTTCCATCTCTTAGACTGCAGATGAAAAAGCAAACTTTTCTTGAGGCTGTGTTTCTGATTGCCACGCTGGTGGCACATACCAAAACAAGTGCAGGTGTCAATGGTCTCTTCAGAGTCAAAGGGGCTGCACTGCAGCACTGGTGCCTGCTCAGGGTTGGTCCACAAGACTGAGAAAGTCTTACCCTCAGCTCTCTACCAGCATCCATGAACTCTAGAGAGCCAAAATAATTTTTGTATCAAATGCTATGGTATTGTCATGCATTTGATGCAAGATTCTCATTTGGTATTGTATCCTCTGGTGCTAATTCATAAATTTTTAGTTCTTCTGTTTCCACTGATACTGTGCTATACCCATAGATCAGCTACTCCAGACAAGACTTCTCCCCTGGAGCAGTTACCTCACTTGCTGCAGAGCACAGGTTCTTTACTCACCTTCAGTGCCCTGGAAATCAGATTGACACCTGATACAATTACATTAGAAGACCAAAACAGAGAGTGGGAATTTGCATGTTACTTAGAGTGAGTTGTATTCAAAGTAAGTATAAATCTAATAGCTCTTTTCATTTTTATAGTTACAAACCTCATCTGTCAAGAGACAGGCCATAAAGCCATCTCACTCTGTTTTGTCTTGTTGCGGGAAGCAAGTTAAGCCTGTTCGAGCTGTTTCCTTGGTGTGACGTATTATGGAAAGGTTAAGTCCTTCAAAGACTGCTTCCTCAGATAAGGAAAAGTGTGTGTATACCTAAGTATGTCAGTGTTACTTAGGTGCCTATGTGGCGCTATGAAAGGCACTATTCATTTTGTGACTGAATACTTCTTCTTATTTGAAATTGAACTCCTTTATAACTAGGTCTCTCAAAGAATCTCAGTGGATATTTTATGACCATTGTAAATGCCTCAAGACAAAATTTATGGGTATTTTTCTATATATATAAGGTGTGCTGAATGTAGTATTACAAGATATTCCTAAAATAAACACAACTTAAAATGAATGAAGACATTTTTGACTCAAAATGTTTTGATTTTTTTTGAAAATTTCAAAACCTTTTTTGAAAATGTTTGAATTCCTTACTCTGAGAGGGAAAGATTCTTCCTCTGAAAGAGCTGGAAATGTTCAGCAGCAAAACTGAGAAAGTGCTCCATAACCTCAAGAAAGCAAGTGCCAGGTACTGTTTTCTGTGTCTGTTCCTTGTTAAGACACTAAGTGTCTCAAGATGGAGAGCTCTTTTTTTGGCTATTTGAAGGTTAAGATGCTGTGCACTGTCATGCTACACATAAAGCAATCTGAACCTGAAAGCTGCAGCATTGACACGTCTTTATTATTTCTCTTTCTCTTAGATCCTGAACTATATAAATTATCCTTTATCTAAAAGTTGGACCGATGCACCTTTAGAGGTGGAATGCTTTTTCATAGTAGCATCAGACTTCCCAGGGAACAGCCTTTTGCCATATTAACATATAGAGGTTAGCAGAAAAGGCTTTCATCCCGAACAGTTCCCCAGCACCTTTCTCCTTTGATTATTTCAATTTTGATCATTCAGATCTGTCTGGTGAATCAGACTCTGTTCCAAGTAGCCTCTGAGCTTAGTTAGCTTGCCTCTTGCAGCAGCCTCTGCAAAGTGCTTGCTTCCCTTGTGATACTGAAATTTGGGAAAGGCCGCGTATGTGTCTCCTTACTAATAGGAAGCTTCTCCCTGGGGGCCAACCTTAGTTTTTAATGGTTTAAACTGTTCGAACTGCATGGTGGCTTTCTTCCTTTACCTTCTCTCAGCAAAAAATGTCCTTTCTAGTGGCTGTTGTCTGTGCTAAAAGAACTCATGAAATTCAGGCCTTGAACATATGTTCGGATGTTGCATCCCTTAGTGGTCTCTTCTAGACTTTGTCCAAAGTCTATAGCTGAAAGAGTCAGAGTCACCTTAGCCAGTCAGTCCATCCTCATTTCCCCTTTTCTTTCCCATTTCTCACCAACATCTTTCCCAATCCCAGATGGCACAAAACTAAAAACTCTTCAGACATTGCACCGGCTGAAGTTTTTTGTTAGAAAAACTGCAATTATTTCAGCTCTCAGTTAAGGTTTTTATTGTATATGGGAAGAGCTTGTGGAGGTGGTCTGTGTGTACTCAGAGGTTATCAAAGTACCTTCCTGGGTATCTAAATCTTAACTTGGTTGAAGCTTATATAAGGTTGTGTGTGAAATATGAATTATTGATCCTTGGATTTCCAGAAGCAGTTTGATGTCCTGATACTGTTGGTGTGGAATTGGTGTCCATCATATGCTTATGTTTGTATGGTTTTCTTACAGCCTTATTTTTATGTTGTGCTCTCCTGCCTTCAGACTTCAGACAAGCTTGCAAATGTCTCTCAAAGGATGCATTCTGCCCTGCGTTAGTCCTGGAATGGATTTGGTGGTCTTGGCTGTGTTAGGTTTGCGCTTGGACTCAATGATTTTAAAGGTCTTTCCCAACCTAAATGATTCTGTGATCCCTAACCTTATAGAAACTGTGGCTTTCTACAATGCGTCAGCCCCACCACAGTTTCCCCGCCTCACCTTCCAGGAAAACTACCTGGAGTCCTGCTCAGCTGGGATTCAGATTTGTCAAGAAACTGAGTGATGACAGTTCTGCTGTTCTCATGCTGTGGTAATGGTTGTGGCATGTGAGGTCCTGCTGTTGTGCGACAGGGGCGGCTGTTGCAATTACAGTCTGTGTAAGCAACTGGCCAGAACCACATTTATCAGAGGAAAATTAGCTTTGAGAAGCAATTCAGACAGAAATAATTATCTTTTGACAGAGGAGCACCTTCTAGTGGTATTGAATGAATATGTCAGCTGGTTAAACAGAGTTATTTTCTCTAATAAGGAGATGTAAATATGCCAGACAAAGAATAGTAATTAATATTTCAGTTCACTCTTTTAATGATTAAATTGATAATTAATTTAAAAATAAAAGAATAAACAAACCTGAGTGGGAAAGCATATATTTGGGAAAATTGAAACATTTTTTAATTACAGTACCTTTCCCCCCCCGCCTTCTAGCTTAATAGCTTTTTATGCACTTACTGTGAAAAAGTATTTTTCTGTGTTCTACTGTGGAACCTACGCGCCCTTTGGCTCTTTTTAGTAGTGAAAATTTGGGTTCATTAGATACCGGATTTAGCTCCAAAAGAAATTCACTATGGAACTGATTGCTAGCATAGTTTCTTTATCCAGTGTATTTCTAGTAAGAATATATTTCTGAATATATGGTTATGTTTGCAAATAATGTAGTATCAAATTATTTAGAATTCAATTTTTCCGCAGTTAATACTAAGTACAGTGAATATGGTGGTTTAGCTGATGTTGTGGATTTCTACTCTTTCAATTTGCATGCAGTAAATAATCCTTTTTGGACACCATTGCAGAGCACACGTACTACAAATGAATGATGTGCTATTTCTAGAATGACAAATTAGGATTAATAAGCAATGCATAATATTATGTCATTGCAGGAGATTTCTGCGTTAGTGGAAGCTATCTGTATGAAACAGATATTTGTACTTGGATTTTTACAGGATTCCTCTGAATTTTGCAACAGTGTGAAAACATGTCAAATGCAAAAAGCTCGATTTGTAGGTGGTTAAAAGAAAATGTAATTATAGTTCTGTTTTTTGGGTTTTTTTTTTAATGCCGTAAACATAATCCTGTGTTACCAAAGTAAGGAACTTTACCTTTTTTTACTGAAGAAATTTTTCAGCATCTGGAAGCCTCAGCCCAAAATTGGAACAGGTCTTGCACGTGTTTTAACCAGTGAAAATTAAGTCTGTATCACTCATTTTGATTGTGCCATTATGAAATACATGTATTAAAATAGCTACTATTTTTGCATCCTCCAGCCCATGGTAGAAGGTCAAAGGGATGGTAAGACAACTGAGAACCTGTGGCAAAGTTAATGGAGTTGGGGTTTTGTCAACTGCTTCTGGAACAGTGGGCACAATATTCCACAAAATACTGCAAGTGCCACATAGTTGCTTGTTCTAAATACAACTGCTTAACCCTAAGGCTGGTTTGAGTCTGGTAGAATAGTAATCAGCTTTTCTGTGCAAGATCTATGCAGCTTGCAGCACATACTAATACTGATACAGGACTTGATTAACTGGCTGCTTTTAGCCTGGAGAAGAGGAGACTGAGGGGTGACGTCTTTAATGTTTATAAATTTGTAAAGGACGAGTGTCAGGAGGAAGGAGCCAGGCTCTTCTCAGTAATAGTCAATGACAGGACAAGGGGAAATGGGTGCAAGCTGGAGCATAGGAGGTTCAATCTGTACATGAGGAAAAACTTTTTTACTGTAAGGGTTACGGAGCACTGGAACAGGCTGCCCAGAGAGGTTGTGGAGTCTCCTTCTCTGGAGACATTCAAAACCCACCTGGACGCATTCCTGTGCAACCTAGTCTAGGTGATCCTGCTCTGGCAGGGGGATTGGACTGGATGATCTTTTGAGGTCCCTTTGCATCTCCTAAGATTCTGTGATTCTGTGACTGTGTCCTTTTTTGGTGCTCAGACAAGTGCCTGTCTGGATGCATAGACATGCTAATATAGAATTACATACCTTATGAAGCAACAGTTTTCGTCAAGTCTGAAAACACTCAGGTCTAAGTGCGTACCCCTATATGTCATTGGAGGCTAGAGGGCCGTCTTGCTTGTCATGGGAATATACTTCCTCTTGGTCACACACCATCAATTCTCCACTTGTCTTGTGCCTTTGAAAACACTCTCTATAACCCCTGGGGTTCCTGTTTGTGAGATTTAGTCATGGTACCTAAAACAGACAGCATAGTTGCGAATATTTATTGAAGACAAGAAATAAAATAAATGCCATGCTTAATCTTTATATACTGAGATTAAATCAGAAAGCTGTCTCTGGTCAGGGTTTCTTTTTTTTCTGCATTCTCCATGCCTCTGGTTAGAACTGGAGAGAGGGAGCCTCCTGCATGGGACCACTCATCCTCTGAGGGTATCTAGACAAAAAATAGTGTACTCTGTTCTTGACCAGGAGAGAGTCTAGGTCATTTTTTAAAACTAAAATGACCAACACCTGCTATCTCCTGAATTTCACTGATCAAGTGACTACTTTTTTGCCTTGAGGAAATGTAAATCTCTTATCTCTCTTGCTCTCTGCCAGTCTTTGATGGCTTAGCACACATGCTTAGCAATGGCCTGCACTGAGTCCCACAGACAGTGTTGCTTGCCTTGGTCCTGGAGAAAATCTCTGGCAAAGCTCGTGGTCAAATCTAAATCTTTTCTGAGTTCCAGTTCAGCACTGGGGTTAGGTGTGGGTGTCTGTTTTCGGTCAACCTCCACTTGATGTGTTAGAAGAGGGCATTGCTCATTCAAAACAGTTAAAGGTTTATTATGCATATTTACTATTGTTTAAGCATATTAAATTATTTACATATAAACATATTCAACTATGTTTATATTACAATCAGGTTTGTGTCACAATTCTGCATTTTGAACCACTTACTGGAATGATCATTTGCAAACCTATAGATGCTCCTAGCTGGATAATGACAAAATCTATGTTGTTTTCTCACTCAAAAATTGGTTTATAAGTGTTTATTTTGAAAGACTGTGTTGTAGATAAACTGTAAGGAACTCTATTTACTCTTGTGAATCGGTTTCAGTGCATTTTCAGGAGAAAAGAACTGACAGTGTAGAAAAAAAAAGAAATAATTATTTTGACAAGTCGTTGCAGAGTATTGCTAAACTGGGATTGAAAAACAGATTACAACACTGTCCTTCAGAGTTCAGCATCAGCGTTTTATGGGATATAAAAACTGTTACGTTTCTTTTACCTACTGTGAAATTTAGATTCCAGTGAATTCAAGGAAGGATAATGTAGTTTCTGTAGGCAGTACATGTAAGATGATGAAACATTGTAGCTCTAAAATTAAAAAAAGGCAGAGGATCATGACATTACTTTTATAAGTCCAGCGGTTAAAAGAAAGCACATTTCTTAAAAAATGCTAAAAATTCTTAAAGGATAAAGAATGCAAAAATATAATTAATAGTTACATGCCCTCTAACCAACTTTTCTTTTGTTATGCAGTGAGAGAAAATTTAAACTGCGATATAGTCACATAGAATTACAAAATCTGCACGTCAAAAACAAATGCGTTAGCATTTTCTATTGCTAACACAGAGTTTTCAGTTGCTTCTCTACTGGAAAATGTTTAAAACATTATAGGAAATCAATATCTGTTTTTACAGGTTTCCTTTTAACTGCATCAGCACAATTGTCTAAACCTGAAGTAATAACATCAGTAAGAGTAAAGTCTATAATTAAAATTGTATGTTAAATCTGTATAATGGAAATTGACAGATGCAGAAAAATTCAGAATTAAGCCTGCCTACACACTGTAATTCTGGCACAGCTTTAAGTCTTCCCACATTATCTGCATTTTACAGCTTTTTCACAACAGCAGCTTAAGATATTTTGTCTAGGTAATAGTATTGACATTAATGTAAAGCAAAGAGGGAGATGTGGTGCCA
>NW_010164570.1:56336-68979 GCF_000695765.1 Mesitornis unicolor | reverse complement strand
TGGCACTGACCATGACCACCCTGCTCTCAGTTGCCTTTGGGTAATCCATTATGAAAAGAAAATGTCAGCCCTTCCCTCACAGCAGCAAAAGTCCATCTTCCTGTTCTTGTTATTCTATTGAAAGGTGAATGTGCATTCTTGTGGACATTTGTATTCCCATTTCTATTCTTTTTCCTTTGAGAAATAGCAAGCAGTCTTTAAAGACCATGTGGGATTTTGGAGGAAGGCAGTGTGCTGCACATTTCACCTGCATTTGCTCATCTGCAGTTTCTAGTTCAGACCAGGCCCTTGAGATGACCCAAATCAGGTAAGGCAGGCAGCAGAAGACCTACTAATGTCGATCTTCTGACCGGTACTGGCTGGACTGGTGGGAAACCGGAGATCCTAGGTTCCTGTTGCCCTAGCACATGATGTGCTTTGTGAGGACATCACTTTTCTAGCTAGGTCAGTAGCTGAGACCTTGGCTATTATGTTTTGTGACATTAGGTTGTGTTTTTACCTTAGACTGGAAAAGCTGAGGACTGCGGTTCTCCCTGAGTAAGGTTCACCTTTCCCAGCTAGAGGAAGCCTCATCCATTCTGAGTCACGTGAAGAGGAAGGGACTGAGCTGGCAAGTGTTAAGTTGGGAGAAGGCCTGAAAACAGAGCCTGGCGGGGATAGAGAGGTGTAAGTCCCTGCACAGGGGCCAGCACCTCCCATCACCTCTGCCTGCGGGCTCCAGGCACAGCTCAGGGACATGTGACAGCCCCGAGACTCGGATGTTTCTCTAAGACAGGAGCAGAGAAGCTGTGTTTCCCTGCAAGGCGGGTGGTGGACTTGGCCACCTTTCCTGACTCTGCCATGGTTCCTCCATCTGTATATTCAGTCTAGGCATATTTTGTCTTCTGTCTAAAGGCCTTTGGCTTCCACTGATGAAAGTAGTGTACAAAGGTGAAGTATTTTAACTGCTCTGTGGTACTGTCTGTGTACTTATTGCCAAGTAAGGTGTTTTCTGAGGTATGGAAAAGAAAAGCTTTGATATCAGAATGCATTAATTTATGTGTATTGAAGAGAAAACCAAACTTTTGAACATTTGAATATTTTTATTTTAAAAAAGTAAATTCTTGTTGTAGTAAGTGTAGAAATTTCAGGTAGTTTGCAAGATAAAAGCATTATGAAGACAAATGGAGAACCGTGGATGCATAAAGATGGCTTTCCTTAGAAAGCAGCTTTGGGATGTTTGTAGCAAAATTTACCTCTTCAACTTAGAGGGTTTTGTTTTAACAGTTTTTGCTTACAAAACAATGCTGAATTTACAGTAGTAAATGAGAAGGGTGTTGACCACAGCTGAGCATGTACATAAACAACCAAAACTTTCAGGCCATGGTCTATTCATCTAGCATATTACAAAGATGGTCACCACTGTAATACCTCAGGATCTAGAAATGTTACGTGTAAGCTACCCATACCTTGCAGTCAGTTTTGTAGGTTAATACATTATTACAACATTCAATAATGTGTTCAAACTCATTGTAAGAGCTGGACATTTAATTGGATACTGTGTCCTCAGGTTTAATACAAACAAGAGATTTATAGGAAACCAGTATTGCAACATACTTGTCATAGTAGAAGATGTTGACTTTGGCTCTTAGCTGTTTAGTTTATTGTTCACTTATTGTAGCAAGGTGGAATAAACTTATTTAATTTTATTTGTTTATGTCAGTATATCTGGAGAATATGATAATAAATCATTTTAGGAGCATGTATTTTCAAATAAAAACATGACCAAGTAAATATGAGCAGATGTCTTGTGCCTTTTAACTCTTGTTTTGTAGAAAACCTTTGATTTCCGTCAGGACAACATTAGCATTAGTTCAGCCTAGTTGAACAAAAACGCTTTAAAGAAGTATGTTTAATTGATTATAGTATCACTTACGAACAGGCAAACAAATGTCTAGAAGCGTCATCAGCTACTAGGGTGTATTCACAGCTGAGTATCATAAGGAATATAAATAACTGAGGGTGAAAGAGGGATTTTCATTGGTATTGTGTCTTGAAGATTATTTTAAAGACCCCCTAGTGCCTTTAGACTCAACCCAGCACAAGGCGTGTTGTGTGAGATGCCCAGGCTGGGAGAACAGATGACAGAGACACTGTGACACAGATACTTTTTGAAGGAATGCCCCTGTCTTCTTTTTTCCTTCTACTTTTCATAATTCAGAGTTGCTGGGAATAATCTTTTCAGAAGCATAAGGTGGTTTCTTTCCTTTTCCTTCCTCTTTTTCTGTTATGTGTACAAGTACCTTGGGACCTGTGTTACAGATGACTTTATTGATGCCCTGGACCATGCAGCTCTTTGATAGGGTGATGCTGACAGAAAGTCAAAAGCATCTCATTTTGCATCTTTCTGTGTGAGTATACTGCATAGTTCAGTCACACTGCGAATATAAAGGTCATTCTTGTTCAGTTAAATGCATTTTTTGTTCTGGTTACCTGACCAGAATGAAATTTCTCCCTAGCTTTTTTTTTTTTGAGTCAGACTCTCACACTGACTTTGAAGCATTTCCTTATTGTTGCCTTAGTTTTAATTTTTACACATTGAAACACAGGCAGAAAAACCTTGGACTTGGCTTGAGAATCTCTGCAATCTGCATTAATGCCACTGGCAAAAAGCACTGCATGTGAGTTGTGGAAGAGTTATCTGTGAAGCTTTTTTAATAATTATATTTGTCTTGAGCTCACTAGAGACCTTCAGTCCAATATTTAATTGAAGTTATTAATTTTATTCACCACCTTTGGGTACTTGTGAGCACAGGCTGCGTTCATAGGTGTTATAAAGGCAGCACTTCAAGAGGAAACAATTCTGATTTTTTCCAAAATTAAGAAGTGACTTTGATAATGTTTTTCACAATTTCTTCTCAGTTGAGTGCTTCTTTCCTCATTAAAAACAAAAGGTCGTTCTAATGATACTTAGTTAATATATAACAATAATATTATCATCTATATGGGAGATTTTTTGTGGTGAGAATAAAATGATCTGTCTGAACAGAGAAACAACCATTTTGCTAGTAAAAACCTTTAGAAAATTTAGAGAAGCAGCTGGTCTAAGTCCTTGTTGTCTCTTCTGAAAAAGCTCACATATTAGAAGTCCCAACAGGTAAAGCCTGAGAATCTCTGCTTCCCAGAGGTGTAAGGTTATCTTTTCTAGCCCAGGACCGCAGTTTTCATGTTTAATTTTGTGTCTAGATATATTTTGATTTCACATTGAATTTACCCAGCTTGAGCACAGCTAAATTAATTTGCTGAAACAATACTGAGGTGGAGAAAGGAGAAAGAAACAGTGTATTTTTACCTTTACTGTACCTTTAAAGATAGATTGAAAGATAAAAATGGTAAGTGTTTGATTTTGGAAATAGCTTACTGTTTACAAACTTGGATGAAATCCAGTGGGAGCAATAAAATCATTTAGCCCAGAGCCTCATACTAATCTCTCCTGTTCTATCAGTTTTTCATGTTGAGAGCACCTTTGGCCAAATGGCATTGTCATAGTTTCTGTATCAGTCTGAGATGTAAGTGTATATTAAAGTAGGCAACTGCCCATTCTTGGATTAGGAAGCTCTCTTTCTTAAGGAAGCCAGTGCACTGTTAATAACCCTGTCATGTTTGCAATAGACAATTCATGTGTAAAAGGAAAAAAAAGTATTTTTCTTTTAAAATAAGAGAAATAGAGAGATTAAGAAATTGTCAAAGGAGAAAAGCAGCACTTACAGTGAGGTGAGTAAATAACTCCACGGAATATAGGCATGTAATTTTGCTACAAGATCCTGTGAGTTGGCTAGTACATCCAAACACATGGAAAGTGTTTCAGATTATCAGGACCTGGTTCTTCATTTCATTTCACAGTTTTGGACTGTTTAAAAAATTGTACTAGGTATAATGTATGCACATATATTTACTCAATATAATTGAAACATACAAGAAGAGATTTAATACCTACGTAGAATAGAACTGTTTTCACATAAAGACATGTGAGGACAAAATTATATTGAAACTATGAAAATTAAAGAATTAAGGCACTGTACAAAGTATATTGCAAAGTACTTTGTCACTAGTAGCTTCTGAAAATAAAATTAACGTGCTCACTGATACATGGGCTTTTATAATTAACAAGGTAGTGAGTGGGACTTGGCAAGAAAGCAGATCAGCAGGTGGGTGACTAGGAAACATTATTTTGCCCATACAATGTGTTGAAAGAACACATATTTAATGACTCTTGAAGGTGGATGTTCTGATGACTACATATTTTGCTGTTTTAGTGATTAAAATGTGCTGCAGACTAATTACCTTAGACTATACTAAAACTGTGATACTAGGACCTTCAGTGAATAGGAGAAGCAGCACTCCTGTGTATCAGTGTCTCACTCTTCTTGCAGCTCAGCCCTATTGGTATCTCAGAACTTTTCCAGTGCACACTTCTCCCTGTTGATGAGTTCAGAGTTCATGGCAGAGCCACACGCTCCCCTGAAGCACAACGCTTATGAGAGACAGCTGTGGTTGCCTGGGCTTTGGGGGACACCACCAGTGTGCCCTGCCTATCGGTCTGGAGCCACTGCTGCCTGGGGAAGACTTAACAAAGCTTTTCAATCTGTGCTTGTGTGCTTCATGGCTGGATACACTGTGGCTCTGATTGTCCTCAGGGACTTTATTGTTTGGGTTTTTTCGGAAGTGTGCAGCACTTACCCTGGTTAATGAGGTTCCACTGACACTCCAGTGCAAACAGCATTAAAATGAAGTACTTGTAGAAAGACTCTTTGCAAATGCTCAAGAAGTTCAGCTGTAAGCATCACAGTTGTTATTAACTACACAGTCCAATCACAACAGCGCTTACAAAAATAGATGAAAAAATTAACATAAACTATAAGAAGGCTTTTCAACACTATGTGCATTTAATCTCACTGTATTTTTCTTAGAACGTTTCTTCACTGTTCCTTCCATGTTGCATGTACATACAGGTAAGAAGTGCTGCTGGACAATAAATCAAGGCATATTTATGACAAGAATATTTAAAATGCCAATTCTGTAAAGCTGGGAGTTGCTAGTGTTTCTTTTCAGAGTAACTTTCACTCTGCATTGCTGTGTAGTCTTGTTTATTCAAGAGATTGCTATAGAATACAGGAGACCAAATTTTAAACGGATCTGATGACGCAAAGCCAAATGGGCAGCGGGAGATGCACATCTTTGTAGACTGGTATTTAAGTCATTGTGCTTGGGGACAGAGAGGTGTCCCTTACCCTTCCTGTCAGACAACAGCAGCACTGGCATTTGGGATGACATTTTATACCTTTAACACTTCGATAGAATGACTTATTTGCTACCGTAAAAATGATTGGGTCAAGGCAACTGTTGATGCTACAGATGATCTCTGTGACTTTATAAATGGCACTTAATGTGCTTAAGTTCTCACAGGCTGTTTGACAATTAATTCTGTAAATTATTATCACCATCATCATAACATGATAAGGTATGAAAGAAAGAGCAAATACAATCATAGTGGCTGAAATCAGTAACAGAGGCCTAACGAGTCTGTTCCTTCTTTGCTGACGTTTGCTGAGTTGTAGCAATGCTTTGAGAGTCAACACATAGCATGTGAAGATGACTGTGATTGGAATCAGGAATCTCAGCACAATCTTGGAGAGTGTGAAGGGCACTGCGAATTGCAAAGTGCCATCCAGGGAATCTGTGGTGTCTTCATGTCTTCCAGCTGCAACTGTGTAGTAGATCTCAGGCATCGATGCAATCACTATGAAGATCCATACTGCAGTGGTACAAAATATGGCCTTGCCTTTGTCCCACCATGTTAATGAAGTGATAGGATGGACAGCACCTACATATCTGTCAACACTGATGAATGTCAGGAAATAGACACTTCCATAGATATTAATACTAAAAAATAATCTTATGATCCGATAAAATGCTTGACTGGAATAGACAGCTATCTTCTGGAGACTATAATATACTGAAAAAGGTGCCATGAGGGTCCAAGTAAAGTCACACAGTGCCAGATTAAAGAGAAATACGGTATTGGTAGTCCATGTCTTCATGTAGTACACATAATGTCGTAGTGCAAGTATATTGCCTAGAAATCCTGCTAGTAAAGTGAAAAGGCAAACCAGAATCAGCAAATAACAGTACCACTCCAGCTTAGGATTTCTTTTACAAATGAGAACAGTGCATGTACCATTCATCATCTTTCCATGGAGTATGCCTGAAGGGAAAAAAGACCAACAGCTTTTAAAATGAAAATGGAATATGGTATAATGTACTGGCTCTCCTCTGAAAAAAAGCAAATTCCAACCAGGTAACACTTAAAGCTTACTCTGCAACACCAACATAGGCAGATCTTTGTGAACTTTTATTCAAACCTTTCTATTCTTTCCTCTGTGATATTCAGTGTAGCGTACAATAGATGAGATAAAAAAAAAGCCCAGGCACCTTCAGTAACAGCAGCTGTTGCCCACTAATGCCTCTGTGTCCATCTTTGAAAGAAGCAGAGGAGAGGATAGGAGGACAGTAATTGCCCACTTTCGTTCCATCCTTGCTTTGAGTGTCCGTACTGGGCCTAGAGGGATGTGTAATGTGGGCAGCTGTGCAGTGGGCTGTGGCTGAGATCCAGAGGACAGCATCAAAACAAATCAGAGTGAAATCTTGCCTGTGGTGAAGGCTACAACAACCTTTCCATCTAAAGCGATGGGCAAACTGCCTTTTTTTTTTTTCTTTTTCTTTGACTTCCTTCTGTAAATGAATGTCCCAGGCCAAAAACATTGTGCTTATGGTAGGGTGAAAGAGAACTCATTTTGTCTTGCTCTTTATGGCCCACTTTGTAGCAATGGCTGTTATAGAATATCTGGAATATAGACTGACAGTGTATTTTTCAAAGCAAGGTTTCTATGCTTGTAAAGTCTTACGTTTAATCCCAATGTTTTTGTATTCCTAATAAAGCAAAATAAGGGCTGGAGTATTCTGCCAAATGAGCTGTCACCAGTTGCAGTTTGATATGTTTCTAGAACATAACGATGTTCCAAACGATGCAGCAGATGAAGACTGCAAGGTCTGTCCAAGCAGGAGCTTTGTCTGAGGGTCATCCAAATCACCATTTATAGATCAGAGTCCACTACAGTGCTTGACAGGATGACAGGATAAAATTTTACTCAGTACAACCCACTCTTTGCATGGAAGAAAGGACTTTTTCAAAATGGTATTGATTCCTTGAAAATTTTCAAACAGCTTCAACCATTAAGTTGATAGTAAAGTGGTTTTTTTTTAACATAATGTTTTGCTGTCATGTCAGCCTTAATACAATATTCCTTTTCCAAAGGTATGTTTGCAGACACAGATCAAAATACAACAAACATGAGCTACAGTGAGGACCTGCTAAACAGAGACTGCGTTATTGTGCTATGCAAATTTATAGTTCACCCAGGCAGTGAACTGACAAAAACCTAGTTCAGTCTGTATTCCACGAAATTCAGAGGGAAAGTCATCTTTAGAAGGTCAGCAACAAAAGCAGACAAATGACTTTCCAGAAAGTGAATATGGATAGAAAGCCATCTGTTCTAATCCCAGTGTATTTCACAGGTGGGGAATGTTTGCTCTCTAAATGTATTTTGTTACTTATTGAAGCACTGTACTTTAACCTAGGGTAGCTGTACTCTTTGTCTTTCCTGACTCTTCTCCATAGCCTTTGTGGATATAAAAAAATTACATAAACTTTGAGTAATATTTTTATTCAGCTGAATTTTATACGATATCCCTGTAAATTCTTAAAAAATGTAGCCACCTTAATAGGTGCAATACAGTTGAATAACATTATCTTACAATGTGTTCAATTAAAAGATGTTTGAATATATATAGGAAAGTTATCTTTTCTTAAAAACGTTTTGGCTAATGGCCATGTGTGCTTTGAATTAAATTATATTTTCTACCTCGCTGCCTTCCTTTTCAATAACTCTGAATGAAGGCACTAACCACTTGATTCCAAGTTGTGTAGGCAGTATAAATAAGCCCTGAAGTGGCTACAAACAGCATGGCTGTAGCTGCATGAGGAAATTGCAGTGCCAGATTCCTGATCTTGTCAGACTCCTGGAAAAGGACTATGGGTAGGTCTGAATGAAGGGAGGCAGACAGCTGTGCCACCTGCTCTGCTTTGCTGTAAGTTGGCTGAATAAAGCCTGGATGTGTAGCCTTGTAACTGCATATAGGCAACTGAACTAATGAATCCCTTCAGTTCACTGCCCTCAGGGTTGAGCTATACGAAATTGGTTATGTGGCTGGAGGAACTGGAACGGCAAAGCTGGGTAAGGTGCATACGGAGCTCAGAGAGTCATTAGAAAATATGTCTGTGTAGGAATTTTCCATGTGTCTACCTTAGGATTCATATTTGAATTTTCTAAAATACTGTCTTCTATTAACGTTTTGTATTATACTAGAGCTTAGATGCTGTAACCAGACTAGGTTCTTGAAACAGCGTGCTTTGCAATTGGTGGGAGTGACTTACAGGGTGGACACAGGAACATGTGCAAAGACAAAAAGAACCTTTCCTGAGGTAAAAATAAGCAGGAGACGAAGACAAGTTTTCTTGCTGGGTTTGACCTTCAGCTTGATGCTGTACCAAGAACTCATGGTTTTCCATCAGAAGAATTTGAAGCCAATCAGGACCCAGTTTCACTGCATGTGGGAAGACAATTAGCATGCCCTGCTGTACCCTGAGGCCATTTGAGCTACCCTGATGTTCAGTATATCTGCATATATATGCTGTAATGATTTTCACTTGTGATATGATTTTTTATATTGGACAACAGCAAGTTTTCTGTCTACCATCTTAACACCAGCAGAATAACTTGAGCTACTGGATGTGACTAGATCATCTTCACAGTTCAAGTCCAAATTTTGCAATTGCAGTTTAAGAAAACTTTCTTTTTCTAAACTTTGCTCTGTTCACTGCTAAATCTATGTGTTCTTAAACAAAGCCAGCCAACACACAGACACACATCTTAGCAGTGGGACAATGAGAAACAGTGCCCTGACATGATACTGTGACAGACAAGGGGTTGCATATGTTATTAGTACTAAGAACAGACTTGCCAGACTTCGATTGAAAGAGGATTGAGTTTTCAAGGCTGAAAATTACTTCCAGTTTATTGAGAATAATTTTTCAGCTGAACAGTTTCAGCTGTTGATGGAGGTGGCCATGAATGACAGAAAGAGCAATCACATGATGGGAAATCCAGAATTAAAGGCATACCTCTAATTCGATGAAGAGCTTGATATTAGAATATTACACATATGCCCAGGAAAGGGTTGAAGCTTATGGACTCAATCACTCATAATTAAGACAAGAAATAATGCTAAATATATGGGTATTTTATGTTTCTTTTGTAAAAAGCAGTCTAATGAATACAACAATCTTATGGGCTGTGGATCTCAAGATGCTAGAAAAGTTTTAGTCTTTAAAAAAGTGACCTGTTTGATTGACTGAGTTTTTGTATATGCCTACTGGGTTGTCTCTTCTCCTGCACCTGAAAGAAATATGGCTTAGATCTATGACCCTGTGACAATGAATATCTACAACCTCCTTTGTCATTGCACCCAGCAGCATCTGCACACTGTTAGAGAAAGTCAGGAGGATTTCAGCTGATGAGATGATTTATTGCCTGGTTTGTTGCAGGGCCCAAAATCCTGAGGTCTCTGCTACCCTGTGTTCCCTTTGTTCTTGTGATGTGGCCTCCAAAGTCTTGGAGTATAATAGAAGACCATGTTTCAGTAAAAAATTAATTTTTGAGGAAACTTCTTCTGGAGCTGAAATGTGTCACTGAAAATCACAGAATATTTAAGAAAATAAGAAAAAATAATCTTGATTTGTGTATATAGCTAATGGTAGTTCACAGTTTATCACTGGTAGTCATTCATATGGTGTTTAACTTGTATTTGCAAAGTTCCATTAGGCGTAGTGCATTTCTTAATTAAAAAAAAAAAGAATCTTAATTTTTTGGTGTAAATATACCTTAGGAACCATATTCTTTCCTGTCATACCTGTAGGTTTTTTTTTGACATTTCTAACAAGGTCATAATAAGCAATTAATTTGGCCTAAACGAACAAACAAACAAAAGAATAAACTTATTTAACAGCTTATTTTATGTAATTTTGTTCCTTATCTACTCTCTTTGTCCCTTGGTCCTTTTTGCTCACTGTTCTTTATAGCAGAAGTCCTAATTTTACATGAATTATTTTATTGTTTGGGATTATTCTGACAATTTTGTTTGCCAGTTTGCAACTCTATTTTCATCTATTAAAAATCTATTCCAATTACCAGATAGCTTTTTCAAATTTCTGACTATTCACATGCCAATATATTTCTGTTACATGTGTTCTCAAAGCCTACCCCTTTAAGCTCGTTTTATCAAATAATAAAAAAATATTTTTTGTTATAAAAATGTTAAGCATTATTTTCAGTTTTTACTTCAACACCTGTTAGGCAAACATCTCATGCATTCCCTTTTTCAACTGAATTGATATAATGCAATGTGAGTATTAAGTGGAGTATTTAATGTATTTTAGTTCAACTGCATTTAGCATATTATACATGCTATTATGATGGGAACAATAAGTAATATACAGCAGTATTTGTATGCAATTAGGTAAGTAGATTATGCTAATTTCCAATTCCTTTCTTCTTAATTACTCAATATGATTAAGCTAGTATTTCTTTCATTGAAAAATGATGTTGATGTACTTACTTGAGAGTTAATGAAGTCCTATATAGCAAACAAGACACAGTGGAAGGTTAGTTAAGGTGTAATAATTTGCCTACCAAAGACAATATTTGTGAAAAAGTACTTGAAAAAAATGAAATTTATACATATATGTATGTATTAATCAGTGTGTAATAGCTAAATAGGGAAAACTATATTGCTTTGGAGAATACAGCTGCAATAAATACTTAATAAATCTTTTTCTTACCTGTTTTAGAAAGGTTGGAATAATCTAGTTTACAGAAGTCTAGATTCCCAGCTGTGCTTTTCCTCTCCATTAATCTGGACCTTCTAAAATCACAACTCTATTTTGCGATGTTTTTAATCCAAGATTTTGGTAATATTCCATATGAGATGGCAGCTCTTCAGAGAGCAGGTATCAAACTGCAAGGGAGATATCTTTTATCATTAAGCCCCTCCCCTCAGTAAATCAGGATAAATTGCTATTGCCATAGCAATGTCTACTTCCTTTTTAGAGAAGGTCAGACTTATTGCATATCCCAGCCTACCTAGGCCTGGGGCTGTCATTGTTTCCAGCAGTGCAAGAGAAGAAGAATGCAGGGGCTTAGGTCATATTTATGTGTGTTTGCACTTTCCTTTTCTTCCTCCTCCTTCACTGCTAGAGTCCTTGTTATTGCTGCCCTACTACTGGGCTGGTCTGTAGACCTGTGTTGCTCTTGCCCCATCACACCACTTACCTGTCATTTATCCTACCTCATGGTTCCTACCTTGTCCCAAAATCTCAACCCTGACAGAGAACTCCCATCCCTCAACTCTGCTTACTCCAGAGCTCAAATCCTACTTCAGTCCATATCCCAGGTCTGCTGCAGGTCCTCCAGTCTTCCTATCCCAAACCTGCATCTTCACTCTTCAGCAACATACACTAGTCCTGGGATCTTCCTGTTTCATTCCCTGAATGAACATCTCACATTTTTTACTAATTTCCTCCACTTTATAGCTTCTCCGTGTGCCCAGCCCTAATCCACACTGAAGCTGGACTTTGCAGTTCAACAACAGACCCCAGAGATTGTCTCCATCTCAGATCATTCCACCTCTCTGTCTGCTCTATCACCTCTCTGTCTGCTCTATCACCTCTCTTGATACTTCCTGTCCAGCTCCTCGTCTTCCTTCTGTTTTCCCTATTTTGACATCTTCTGCCACATCATCTCCTCATTAAATACTAGCCTTCATGTTACTGCTTGAATTACTGGTTGTCTTCCTTACCTCTTGGCTTCTGATGTGGCACTCTCCACCTAGCAAAAGAAAATTCCCATCTCTTGCTCTGGTGAAGTTTTCAATACTCCAAACAATTGAAGAATACATTAAAAAGACCACCTGGTTTTAGAAAAGAAAAAGATAGACCATCTATGGTAACCCATGATAAAACGATACTCTCTAAGTTATAGGGGCATGCAAGTATGAGAGATGGTGAGTTCACCATCTACAAAAACTCTATGAAAATCAGTAGAGGTAAATGGAGAGCTGCTAGAGGACAGAGTTGTGAACACAAAAGAAGGTCAAGATGTCAAGAAGAGTATGAAAAACGGGACTGAGATGCATGACACTCACCCAGACGAGAAAGAACTCGTATGGCTGAGCTTTAAGAAAGTGGTCATTAGAAATTCTGATAAGAACAGCTCAAGGAGCTGTGCCAGACTTCTAGATGTCCAGGAGAAAAAAAAACTCCAGACAGTGAATAAACAGTGTGCCTAAAGAGCTTAGAGTTGAAAGACAAAAAGGTGATAGAGTATTCTTGCAGAAGCAAGTATAGAGCCTATTTTAATGCTAAAAGCCAGCAGATATGTTTGTTTTAGGAATGGCGTGGGCTGAACAAGACAGAGATATCCAGAAGAGG
>NW_010164570.1:36975-56305 GCF_000695765.1 Mesitornis unicolor | reverse complement strand
AAAGAGGAATGAGAGTAGACATAAAAAAGACCTGGAAATTGGATAAAATAAAATTGTATGAGCAGGTGAAAAAGGTAAAGGGCTACAGGAAACAGAGGTGAGAAACTCCTGTGTTTATGTTACGGGAGAAGTACAAAGAGAAAAATCTAAAAGGAGAAGACAGAAAAGGAAATCTAGTCCAGGCAAAATACGTTCCTCAAGAAGACATGACAAAAGTTTCACCTGTCACCAATGGTGAGAGTAAGCAGAGCTTCTTTTCAAGCGACAAGACATACCAATATTCTTTGAAAAAGACATTCTCTGTGGAATAAAGTATTTCACATCACATGATTAAAGTGCTTAGGTCTAAGAAAAGCACACAGTGCAAGATTCTACACAGACGCATAATTTGATTTTCTAATGAAATCAGGGAAGCACATGATATGTGTCAGGGTACATGCTTCTGCTTCAAACACTTCACACAAGAAAAGCTTTCTTAGACATGAAAAGGAAAATTATGTATGATTCAGTAATGTTTTTTAGCATTTGAAGTTAATTGTAGTAGTGTGTAATCTTTCTCAGCATTTCTTAAAAATACCCTTATTCGTAAGTTATTATTGCATTAATTTTTTTTTCTTTGGACTTAATATTCAGTGTGTAGCATTTGAAAATAGGATACAGAAAAATTGTGCATAAGGAACGGAGATTTTTCTTTATGTAGGAATGGTGAAAAAATATTAAGACTGTAGGATCTTATTTTATAATATTGCAGTGTGGCATTATAATGCAGCATTTACAAAGTTTATTTTAATAAACTGCTTAGTAGTTGATCAGTCTTTCTGATGTTATCTTGACAGTAAAAATTACCACTGTAGCAACTCTATTACTCTTAAACATGTTAAATATTATCTGTTGGTACAAAGCCCTTTTGAAATCTCATCTGGAATGTTACGTGTTGTTCTTGCTGGGAGTCAAGCACTGAAAAAATATTTCTACACCTTTCCACAGTTATTCATGCACTCCTATTTAGATCAGTAATCCCTGCAAGTCTTTGAAAAAGAAGGACTCATTAAAACCAAGTATAAACTAGAAAAAGCAGGGTTGGGAGAGTATTGCATTGCAGTAAAGGTTTTGCAAATAAAACAGTAAAACAATCTTGCTCTGACAAAATTGTAATATTACATGTCTGAAATGGCAAGAACATTACTATGAGAAACGATCATAGCTCAGATACTCCAATGAATGTTTAGTTCTCTGTGATGTGGTGACGACATTTGGTGTACGTAGCTGACTACGAAATAAATAGTAATTACATCATAATTATGGCTGTAAGCTCTATTCTCATTTGTGATATGACTTTTGTATGTTACCACTTACAGGCTTAATCAGTTTGTGGTATAATGTAGAAAAAGTCTACTTTGTAAGAAAGAGAATACTGTTCTTCACCCTTGTGGACCAAGGACTTGAGCATAGAGTGTAAATTATTTGTCCATAATGTCACTGGAGGTCACTGGAAGAGTTTGAGGCTGATTCTAAGGCTCCTAGCACTTGCCCAGTGCATATCACACCGTTGGGTAAGGTTGTCCCAGCTAAGCAGTTCAGTAGAATTGGAGTCTAAGGCTTTTTTGGATTTTCCTATGTTGACATTAAATGGCTGGCAGGCAAGAACATGTGGCAGCCTTGTACAACCTCACAAAATAGAGAAGTGATGAGATTGTACAGTATTGTTATCTCAGTTCTACTGAGAGGAGGGGTGATTATTAGTAACCATGTATTTTTGTGTACTTCTGGGCTTAAGTAAGAGTTGTCTTAGACTCAAGGGATGGCTTTTCCTCTGATACATGGAGTATGCCTCTCGTTCAGGCAGTTTCTTTCATCCTCATCTGGTCCTGCAGTCACCTTCTCAGAAAAGCAAGTAATGTCTTTTTCTCATGAGCCTAAATGTCCCCAGTTCCCAATTTTATTCCAAGTTTGTGTTTTTCACAAGTTAAACACATATGGGAAGATCACTGTTATCATGTCATATGATATTAGATCTGATGCTGTTTATAATCAATGGAAAGAGACAGGCAACCGTCAAGATTTAATGACTCTTGTTACTGATCAAGAAATAACTGGCAGCAAATAATGGATCTCACATAGCCTGAGGTACTTATGACACTTCAAAATTTATAAATAGACTTGTTTTTCAAAACATTGCTCAAAGACCACTGAAAAGTGGCTCTTGCCTTGGAGTCTAGACTAATTCCATGAGATCTTCCCTGCTGTGGCATTTGTTTTGGTATGTTAGGATGTAACAGTTTCTAGAAAATGTGATGATTTACGCAGATGCCCTTCCAATCCATCACTTCTTCCCATTTTTGCACAGATGTGCAGCACTACTGTTCATTGAGTTCTTCAAGGCCAGCAGGTTGATGGAACTAATTAAAATGAAAGAAAAATTAAAAAGTATTTTTGTTTCTAGATGGGTAAGTTCCCCACTTTCTTTTACTTGGGCATGGCTTCTCAGCTTACTGTGCCAGCATGAGAGTGGAGAAAGTACAGATATTAATGGCTGAAACAGAGAAACATTGAAAGCTGCTTAACCAGCACGTAGTGCAGTGTATGTAAAACCACAACCACATTTTGATCAGGTATCACAGACATGATGTGGACTCCTTCAGACCTCCACCTCAGTGATTCTGGTTGTAAGAACTCAAACCAGTTTTTCACTAGTTTGTGGGAAGCAGCCTTGCAATTTCATAGGAATAACATCTGTTCATGCTAAACTACAGAAGAGTAGTTTGTGTGCATGATACTAAATCTGCCCTCTCCACACACAGTGGAATAATTGGATATAAGAAGAAATACAGCTGAGTACTCTGTTTTGGTTTTGTTATCATGTAAACATGTATTTACTGACTAAAATATGCTTTCTCATAATATTCATACCACAGGTCAGTTACTCCGTCTGAAAATGTTTCGAGAGGACCACGGGTCTTGGATGACAATGTTCTTCAGTACCATCCTCTTCCTCTTCATTTTTTCTCACATTTATAATCTGTTCCTCATTATGGCAGGGAATATGAGGTAGGTTACAGAGTTTCTTTTTGTCTCTTTTGCTCTAGAATATATTCTACTGGAAACTTTTCATAATATTTTGCTTTAGAGTGAGAAAGAGCTTACCAAAATGTAAACATCCTAGTGTTCACTATCTTTTTTTATTCCTCTTTCTGAATTTGGGTATAGAATAGTAATTTATTTGGTAAATTGGCCAAGAGGATTAAAGTATCAGTTTTAAAAAGTGGGGACCTAAAATAATGATAGCAACTATTACATCAGGGTAGTAATGACCATTATATCTATTTTTGTATTTATTTAAAATTATAGCTCCACTAATTTTATTTGAAGTTAGGGCTGAGTAGTGTAAAAGTATAAGTATTACTATTGTGCATACCTCCGGAAATTTAAAGTTAAAAGAAATTGAAACTTCCAAACTTGAGGAAGCTGACACTCAAAACATAGATATTAAATGCATAGTATAGTGCTATTTTGGTTATCTACAATAATATTTGCTGTTCCAGTTTGTTAAAATAATTCTTAAAAATCCATTCTTTTTCCCATAAGGTGCTCTGACCAGGTTGGCTGAAGGATGAACAGCTATCTTTTTATTATGTCTGGATTTATTTTAAATGGAGCTTTTTGTATTAATTTTCCTATTATCTCAAAGTTAACACCACTTTCACATGTTGATTTTCCTGAGAAAACCTACATTATCAGTCATGTGATACATACAAAATGAGTTCATTGGACAAAATTACACAGTCATGTTGTCTGTGAAAAGCAAGATAGCACCTGAGGAGTTTCTAGCAAGGAATAAAGAACCCAATGAAACCCACTGAAGAACAGTGCAAATAATTGAACGACTTGTTCTTAGCAGGATATTAGAACCATACCAGCAGTGTCTAATGAAGTGTATTTAATGAACCCTGGTGTGGTGTGTTACAGATCTTAAATGTATCAACAAAAATACGCAGTGTATGAAGTCCTGTTACCAATGTGACGTAAGACAAAAGGTGAGTAGGAGGCAGACTGGGTGTCACTAAATGAATGTAAGCGCAGACCATCTGGGCTAATCATGAGATTGTGACTTGAAGACTGAATTTATTGATTCAAGTGAGGCAGGTAAAGCAGCAGTATCACTGAAAGTTTTAGGAAATGATCACAGTAATTATGTGGTAAATATGAATAGGTGCCTCATAAGAGGCAGAATAATCATCCCTGAAATGTGGAGGGTGGGAGCATTGCACGTTCTGGCTTCCCTATTTATGTACTAGTCACACTATTATCAGTATTATTTTTAGATTTATATTTGGTATTTCTAATGCTCCATAAACTGTAACTAGCTGTTACACAAAGCATTAATGATTTTGAAAGCTTGACTCATGTCTGGAAATCAGAGTTTATATGTCCTTGTCAACATTGCTGATCCCCATATCTGTATCCATTAGCTGCACTGAAGAGATTGTGTGGCAATCAGCATCCACGTTCATGGAAACATGCCCTCTTGCTTTCTGTGGGGTGAAGCCTCTTCTTTCCTGGACTGTATGCCCCAGCTCTAGATTTTCTGCAATTATTTTGGGTAGCTGACCATGCTGTGCTCAAGGAATCACATTGTCTTTTTTCAAAGTGGACTGAAGGCTTGTTACAGCCATTTTGTGTGTCCATTCCAGCAAAAAAGGTAGCAAGCAGATACGGAACAAACAGTTTCAGTATCAAACTGTACAACATCAACTGTCAGTCACACAGGACCCTTGGACCAGTCCTTTCAAAGCTGAGGTAGAAAAATGTGTAGTACTTTTGAAAAGAGGGTTTCTACAATAAACATCATCAAAGCCAACTACTTCATGTTGTTGTAATAAAACCTTTCAAGGAGTGGATTATTTTTTCCTGAGTAAATGTTATCTTTATGTAAGCTATTTGCTTTATGGTTTGTACTTCCGTGCAAAAGTACACTTCTGTTTACTCCTTTTGCCACAGCATCTTACTTAAATGGCTGACACCAGAGAGTCTGGCTTCCAGGATAAGGGTCAGAGTCTGTCTGCATGGAGGTTACAGTCTTTGTAGAGACAAGCTGACCTTCAGGCCTACGGTCTCCTATGAAACACAAGCATCCAGAATACACATCTTTCCAATATAAGGGCTATGAAAGCCTTACAGCTACTGTCTACATGACTAAGTGAAAAGCATTCTTGTTTTTGTATGTGTTTGCTCCTTGCCTTGTCTCTGATTCAGCCTGTCCTGTGTGCTGGCAGGAGAGTAATTCTGACAAGTTTCTTTATGTCAGATGTTTGGTCTCATCAATGAAAATCCTTTTGTAGCTCATGAGTAGGAGAATCGCAAGTCTTGCGTGTCCATGCCAGCATGGATGGTCACAGCAGAAGCAATATCCTGTTGAGGGCTTGAGAAAACTGCCAGCAGGGTTTTAAAGTTCTGTCCTGTTACCATCTCTAAGAAGGTATATTTTATAGTTGCCAAGATTTGTTTTGGGTTTTTTTTTAAGTATTTTTAAAGACAGTTCACATGTGTCTTAGTGTGGCAAACCTAAAAAGTGTGAATGTGTCCCTTAAAAAAGGGTAGTGTTAGGGACTGTAGTTTGCTGGGAAGAGCAAAAGCCAAATAAGTTGCTGGTATTTGAATACATATTATAGAGCTGTTTGCTGGCTGAAAGTGTGACTATTTGAACTGAAAATTTTATGGTAGGTTGGAACATACATTTTTAAAATTTTAAGTCCCTCTTCTTTTTTCAGTGGCAATTCCATTTAGGGAATTCACAGCTAATGGCACTGACCCACACTGTACATTCAGTCATTGCTTTTATAGTCAAAGCTGAACACTGGGTGAGGAGACATGTCTGAAAAGCTGTCTGAGAATGATGTGCAGCTATTATTTCTTACTGCTTCTTATCCCTGACAACAGTAAGCAGAAGCCAAACTGGGCACAGGCCAAGCTTGTGTAGCTGTCTGAAGGCTCAACAGGGTTGAGGCACAGGCTTCAGGAACAAGGTGTTTAGTCTGTCTGGTCCTTCTCTACAAGAAAGATGTGGAAGAGGAAGGATAAATGTGAAAATGATCCAGAGGTAGGAAAGGTTCAGCTGTTATTCAGGTGTAGGTTTAGACACCTGGGCAGTGTAGCAGGACAAATCAGTCAGACCAGAGCAGCAGCCATCTGGAGAGCGGGCCTGGTCCAGGCTGCTGTGAGAATAAGGTAGAAAAAGCTGTTTCCTGCCAAAGTCAAAGTAGCCTAAAGTAGTGCTTTACACCCAAATGAGACGAAAAGTTTTATTTAGGAGTAGTTTTAATGCTTGGGGAACAGTAAAACCAATCATAGAGGATCATAAAAAAATATCCTGTGTGATGCCAAGGGCTGAATTGTGCAGTGGGAATAAGGCCATTGAATTTCCTCTGTAATCCAGAATTTTAAGGTTTTTATGTAGCAAGAAAGCCACTGCCAATTACATCATCTCAGTGGGTGTGTGTCTACGTTATCCAGTGATACAGAGATTGAGAGAGGGACTCTGATACAACACGATGGGACGTAAGTTGGCCCAGTGATCTGCTGTTCATGCTGTAAGTCTTGTGATGGTTTTGTGCACACAGGCAGGTATACAATGTCACGTTGCGGTCCATCACACTTGTACACAACAGTTCTCTGCCCAATGAGCCCAGGCAGCCTCGGGAAGAGGCTAGCTGCCATCTAAAGTGGCCTTCTCTGTCAAATATGTCACTGTCACTTTGCCAGCTCTGCTCTATTCTCTGTCATCACACAGCTGAAAAAACCCTCCTTCCTTTATCCATCCTACAGCAGCTGTGGGAGCCTGTTTGGAGGTCTTAATTCATGCTCAGCGCTATCTCCATCAGCACAGGCCTGCATATAGTGAATAGAAGGTTTTTTCTATGGTTACAGAGAATAAGAAGAAAGTGGCTGCTCTCTTGTGGTACTCAGCTTCTGCTTTGCTGATTTCCCTTCTGCAGAAGTGTATATGAACTCCTGTCACTTCATTGTCACTTTGACCAGTGCTCTGAAGAGGGGAAAGCAGTTTGCTTGGAAGCTGAACCAGAGCATTGCCAGTGGTCACCAAGTGAGGCTGAGGGTTGTGATCAGGAGGCATGATTGGGCTGCACCCAGTCACACAGTTAGTGCTCTGAATGCACCCTGGGGTCCAGGACTCTGCAGTGTGGACAGGTGGCTGTCTGTCTGTGGGTCTGTCCCCCCTGGGAACATTATGTGCCACTGGCCATGCCTGGGGTCCCTCCACCCAGTCCTGTACAGTGTGGTGTTGTTCATACAGTCCCGAGAAGGAGATCATTCTTCAAGTACCTTAATGGTCTTTGAAAACATAAATTGCATTGTTTAAGTGCTTATAATGCCTTGTGCTGAACACTGTTAATAACACACAGTCAGTTATTGGACAAAGCCAATAATGTTAGCCAAGGCCAAGGTTTCTGTTAGAAGCAGTAAAATTTAATAATCAGGAGTGCTGCTGAAAATTTGGAGCAAGCCCAAACCTGGTTGTGTGTGGAAAAAGCTAAGAGCCCAGCATGCCAAAGTAAAGCCCTCAGAAGATTAAACAAGTAAATTTGTTTTGCAGAGGGAAATTCTAGAAAGCTAGGGTCAGCATTGTCACCTAGTCTGAAGACCTTCTTAAAACATCTTAAAACCCAGAGTTGACATAATGAATGGTAAAAAGGACAGTATGAGAATAACAGAATTTTATGATAAGTTTTACAGTATTGAGGGGTTTAAAAAAAAGATGACACATCTCATCAGAGTTGTCTTCTGCTTCTTGGGGGAAACTGAAGCAGTATTGGCCTATTAAATTCTTAGGGCTTTCCCAGTGATTCCCAATTGACAGCATGCAGATCCAGTTAGGTGCCAAGCTCCACAGTGCTCTCTCGTATGTAGACTTTCCCTAGATGCTTGTGATGGATACTCTGTGCTACATTGCTAGTGATCTAATTTCTGCCCCTTGTCTTTGGACTTATGGCCTTAATTTTTCAAAATATAGTGTGGCAATGGTAGTCAAATCTTGGGTAGATAAGTCAACCGTCTAGCAGCTTTTGTGTAGAGCCAGCGAGTGCACACATATTTTCTGCCCTCTTGCAGAGGGTGCCTGGAAGGCTTGTCTCAAGGTGGTACAGTGGACCATGAGATACTAGTCTTGGCCATTTCTGATTGCTGTTTTGGAGCTTGGAAAACACAGATCTGGTTTTCATTAAAATTTAAGAGTTGTAATGTGCTGGTGAGAGCTGTTAAGATTTTGAATGTGATGACTCTAGATCTCTCTCAGTCAAAAAGCCAAAAGCAGTGGAAAGAGAGTAGTTGCCTCCTCAGCCTTTTATTATCTCTTGTATGATAGAGAGGACAAACCCATAGATGTGTCCAGTATCCTCTTCCTGCACATGCCCACAGCCACTGCTGGAGGACTGATCAGTATCGTTGTGACCTCCTCTATGTTTCAGTACTGCATGTCCCCATTACTGATGGCATCCAGCATGCTACAAGGCATGCTGGTGTGCAGTTCCAGCATGGCTTCATAGGAATACAGGCTTTTATCTGCATATTAATTGTTCATATAAGTGTGCGCAGTTCAAATGTGCAGGTGTGGATGGAAGGTTTTACAGTTTTTAGAGTGCCTATGTTGTGTCCAGGGCCCAGAGTTAGGACACTTCTCAATGCTTTTCAGAGTTTTAGGACATGTATTTAGCTTGCAATGCCCATGTCACCTGCCTAGCAGGCAGCACCTGCCTATCAGAGCACCTTCTATTTTAATCATAAACATTACCTATATACGATTCAGCCCTTAAATACTCTAATATAAGTACTGTCAAGTAACTCTGGCCACTGCTTGAATTCCCATCTGGCTCCTGACCCAGTGAACTCTTGGACCAATGATTAACTTGGTATTTGAACAGGTATCTGAACAGGTAGGGTGAAGTGCAGGTGTTGTATGTCTTTTATCAAGGTACCACTGAATATTTTTTTAAGAAGGGATGAAGTGGTATGTTAACCAAAGTAATTTAGATTCTTGAACTTCAGCAGTGATTTCAGCTGTGTAACCTCTAAAAGTTAAGGAACAGAGCTTATTTATTTAAGGCTGTATTTTAAACATAAATGAAAGGAGGAAACTTTTTTTCAATCAAATGAGAAAGAAATGGATTGCAGAGAGATGGAAAGAGTATTAGAGGTGTTCATTCCTAGTGCATTGCTGCAAGGCCCACATGGTGGCAGCAAAGGGCGCATTTTAACAGTCAGAAAACCTAAATCCGGTGGAAGTATTGAGGGATCCTTTCTATCAAACTTTTTTCTCTGGATTTTTCTGTGCCACAGGCAGATTTACAGTCCTTAATTTATCGTGTCTTTCTTTAAAGGAATTCTGGGTCTTGAACTACCCAGGGACTGTACCACATTTTTATCATTTTTATGTGACTTTTGTATGCTTAACATACTAAGATAATTGTAAGTCATCACCTACATATATCGAAGTTTTTCCAATTGCATTGCTTTTAAGTGGAGAATGCATTCCCCAGTGGAAATCCATTCTCTCCTTTGGGAGCCTGTGTCAGTAAATAATGCTGTGATATTTAAAATTACAACACAGTGATGTACTTTTCATATGACATCAAGAAATCAGAGTTGTGACTGCTTGTCTCATAAATGCCAGCTGTCTTATCTTTGATAACATGATTTTCAGTTGACCAAGGATGTGCATATGCACCATTATTCTAAATTGTGAAGTGTCACTAAAACTATAGACACAAACCATTTTCTCTTTTGATGCTAATTGTCACATTACTTTAGCAATAATACACATTGTTAGTATTGTCATCTTTGATTGCTGAATGTGTCAGGGAAGGGTTTGGAGTGAATTTATTACCTGCACTGTTAAAGGCTTCAGTTATTCTTATAAAGCACTAGGAGAGAGTACATATTTTTGGTGAACATCTGTCTTCTTGTATTCCTCATTTCTTTCACAGAAAAAGTGTGAAATTACAACACTGTTTGGATTAATAACAGAAGTTTCTTAGGAATAAAAAAACATTCCTTTAATTAATTTTAATTAAGGTTCATTTTGAATAGGACTCTATTTAAATGATTTATTGAATTGGAACCCAATTACAAAGAAATCTGCAGTTGACAAATGCATATAAAAAGTATTTGCATTTTGTTTAACAAGCTGAAACAAGAAAACAGCTATATACATTTTTAAAAGCCACAATAATAGTTTTCTGCTAAACTCTTTACCTTTATCCAAATTAGTTACTGTTCCTTTTTCCCCAGTTGCAGCTACATACAGATTATTGTGTCCCTGGAAATATGTTTGTACTGAAGACTTTATACCGTATCTTATTTAGGATTCTGTGGTTTAGTTTGCTTGATTGCTTTTTTAATGAGTCAAGGATTAGTCATCATTAGCATAATTTTTAGAGCAAGTTTTAGGAACAAACAGGAATGTGTCTTCTTACCCACTGTTGCTGTTCTACAGAACTGCAAGGATCACAGTGGATCTGTATTAACCCTCCAGACTACCTCCATCTCTGCGTCTGCCCAGCCATATGTTTAATGAGCTTTATATTGATGTATCCGTGGTATATATCTTTTAGTTATGTATTATACAGTAGTATGCCATAAGGCTAATCCTACATTTTTGTTGGGGTTTTTTGCTTGTTTTTTCCAAGCTCTCAGCTAGAAGAAAATGGCTTAGTATTTGTCCCTACTCAAGTTGCAAAGGTAATTGTGTTGTACTGTTAGCTTCAGAAAGTTCAAGCTTTTGTGAACTGCTGGAAGAAAAGGTTTCATATCTGTAAGTCCTCTATGCCATTCTCAGAGACTAATCCTTTGGGGTCATCATGAGTCTTTCCCAAACAGTATGTGAATAACAGGGACTCACTTAGTACACACGTAGATTCTAAACACCATAGGCCATGACAGGCTTACGCTATGTAATGTATATAGAGTATATTGGAATTATGGATGTAAATATTGCTCCAAGAATGCAGAAGGCTGCAGTCTTTAAGTAGTCTTCAAGTGAGGCTTTTATTGCAGGTTGTCATCCCAGCTGGGATCCTAAGGCACAGGGGTCTAGTGAGAACCCATCAGCAAAAGAAACTATGTTTTCCTAGTCACTGTGATTGAAAAGTCTCTTGAGATGGAGTTAATACTTCAAAATTTTTAAGCTAGTTCAAAGTGTTTCAACCTTTATAGCTAAATGTACACTCAGTCATATCACCTGGTGAAAAAGTACCTCTTGATTCTATGTACTAAATCTGTCATATTGTATCTATCTTCTCTAAAGTAGACTTTAACAAGCTTTTCCTTCTCCTAAGCCAGGAAATGGCGAAGCAAAGAAAATGCTTCGTTTAGATGTAATTAAAAGATGATGATTCTGAAATACCAAACCATTTAAAGACTCAGAAATTAGTCTTTTACCACAGTCTGTGCAGACAGATGACAGAATAGGTCTTGGGCATCACAGAACAAGTGGCATAGAATTGTCATAGATCCCAGGGTAGGTGGATGTAGACAGGATACCAAAGAGCTCCCTTATCCATCACAACATCAGAGGAGTACCTTGTGGTCAGCAGGATCAAAGGCTGCAAAAAAGCCTGTGGCATAGCTGGAGTTCTGTTATCATGAAGTATCCACAATAGAGGTTGATCAGTTTGAGAGCAATGTTAATAACTTTGATAGAATGTCTGAAATTAGTACAAGTTTGTGGAGAAAAACAAACTGCAGGGAAAAATAAAAATACCCAAACCAAACAGTTTTCTTGTAAACTCTTTTAGGTAGCTTAGGAGCAAAGGCCAAAGCACAGAGAATGAAGTGACACAGATCCATTCTGGAAGGAGTTTGTTGTGAAGACATAGGCAGAGGACCCGACTTGAGTATTAGGTACCTGTCATGTGTGCTGCCTGAATTAGTCTCAGTTACTTGTCAGTGTTTAGATAAGAACTATAGTTGTAGCACTTGTAAAACCCCCTTTCTCCAAGAGCCTTTTTGCCATTGCTAAAATTAATGAGTCTGGTTTCAAGAATGTTGTCATTGATCGGAGATGCCAGAGGGAAGAACTGTAAGTGTTGAACACAGCCAGACCTGTTAGCTAAGAACAGCAAATACAAAGGATGCTGGAGGCTGCGGTGGGAAAAGCACGGGAGAGGCAAAGGCGTGTCCGGCACCAAAGGGGTCACACTCAAGCCCTGGGTTGGATAAGTAGCCCTGGAGCAAATAGCCCTGGGGCTGTGACACAGCTGTCCTGTGGTGTTGCCATGGTGACACTGATGTGACTTTAGGATTGTCTTAGGGCTGTATACACTCAGTTCCCTTTCCTCCTTTCACATAAGTATCCTTTCCAGTGCTAGGGATAACTGACTAGATAAATTGATCATGGCACAATGTAGTTAAACCTTATGCAAAATTTAATTTATGGTGCTGTTACATATTTTGTATTTACTTCCTATTCTTTTTTTGAAATATTATGCTTGTTTAAAGTTTTAAAATTCCACAGTTTAAAATATTCAAAATGTCAATTAATATGTTTGTATTAATATGAAACTGTATATAAAAGAGTTCATGAAGAAACTTGTTGATTTTTTGATGGTATAGTAAAGTTGGCCATTTTTACAGTGTTTCCATTGACATCACAAATACAATAACAAGGCAGATTTTTCCTCTGCCCATCCTGTGGGCACTCACTGACATATTTTTTGAAGGCACAGATAATGGCTGTAACACTACTTTTTTTTAAATTTCCTGCCACTCTGGATTGAATTGACATGTAGACACTGAGAGTGTTTCCCCTTAATCACACTTTGACATTGTCACAGTGGCATTGTCTGTCAGGATTATGTGAAAGTACTCTGCTCTATCAACCCTTTTGCCAGTTGAGGAACCACAGCACTGCTACTGCCTACGTGTCTTTGCCCATGACGCACATGAGTTGAGTGTCCTAAAGACTGAAAAATGTTTTTCTCTAACCCAGATTGTTGAGTTGCAAAGGGAAATATAGCCTGGGCTAAAGCTAGTGGGTTACCTTGCACTTCCAGCTTGTGATGTGAGGCCATATGCCTATAGCTGATCATGAGGTAGGAGGCTGGAAATCCAAAGACACCTCCTGAGGCCTGTTAGGATATAGGTCTGTCAGGACAATTTGTGTGGAATGTAGTGTCTTCTTGTATAGGAAATCAGGTCCTCAGGTCATCTCTCATCATGAACTAGGAAGTCTGTAAAGCTGTAATCTGGTCTATTAAGAGTTTTTTCCTTTGCCAGGGATGAAACTAGAATTAGGGGTTATCTCTGCCAGGAAGTCTGAGGGGAGCTACTACCAGTTTCACTAGCTTAGGAGCTAGTCCATGTCTGTCTGTCTTTCTTCTGTTTGCTTTTAGCTCATAGAACATTCAGATAAACACAAAATTTTAATAAATAGGAATTTAATAATAAGCTGTGCCATAAAAAGCAGTTTTTTAAGAAGGAAAATGCTTCCTGGCACCTTTTATCCTTCTTCACTTTGGCTGAAAACCCTGAAGATATCAAGTACCTGGAACAGAAAAACATGTAGCAAAGCTGCCACCCTAACGAGACATTTGCTTGCGCTAGGTACTGCTGGTGTATTCTCTTTTTTTATCACCCTAACAGAACTGGGGAGCAGAGAGCCCACCTGTCCCTAGCATCTCTGCCAGTACCGCGGTAGGTGGTGGCAGCAGATGGGTAGGCAGCTTATTCCTCAGCCTTGTTAGGCTCCTGGAGCGGAGGGTGCAGTTGTCATTGAGGCTGCTGAACATGAAAGCCATGGCAGAGAAGAGAAAGAATTGGAAAGTGCGGGAAGAAATTTTGTAGGCGCTCTCTTTCCTCTGGCAGCAGCAGCAGTGGCAGCAGCTGATGTGACTCCAATTTGGCCCAAGTCCCGCTTTCAGCTCCCACAGGGTAACACTTCGGATAATGGTCTGTTATAGTGCCCTTCTGATGGCCTTGGGTGCCTTTAATGCCTCACATTTGAAAGTGACTACTTGTGTGAATCAAATTGAGCACCTGAGGTGGTCCTTGCCAAATCATGGCCCTAATGCTGGTGGTTAAACTGCTTTTGCTAGAGGGCAACCAAAATTTTCTTTTTTCTTCATCATTTATTAGTACAAGAGAAAATGGAAGAAAATGAAATCTAGACTTACTTTCAGAGAAAATATGACTTCAGTTTATTTAAGCATTCATGACTGCAGTCCCTCCTAGAAGTACCTGTGTTTGCAAAACATATTTTGTTGTCATCTTGAAAAATCAGTGCACAGAAATTTTTATAGAAATATCTGAGTTTAGCAAGAGATAGTAAATCTCTCCCTGTTGCTCTATCTGATGTTATAATCATCAATCTCCCTAAAGCTACAACTGTAACAAAAATAAGTTGTCCATTTCAAAAATATTTACCTGATTTTTTCAGCAATTGGATGTATTCTAGGCCTGTTTAAAGGGAATCTATAAATTTGAGGTAAATGAAAGTGTGCTTTAATGATTAACCTGCAGGATTACTGCGGTTCTTTTCAAAACAGGGTATCTGGCTTACAGGTGACACCTGCTCGTTATATGTTCATACTGCTGTAAATCAGCAGATTAAGATATGTGTTTGTACATGTGAACTTTTAAATATTTAATTCAATTTCACAATAGACTAATTTTTTTCTGATCTAGACATTTTGTATTTTTCTTTAAAAATCTATGATTTTCGCCCAAACTAGAGAGTTCTAGTATTCTGACTGTGAAATGGCAACTGTGAACACTTTCTGAGGTTTTAGAAAAAAACAGGTACATTCCAGTAAAAGAAAACTGGCTGAAAATCTACTTGCTTGATCCAAAACTTTTGATCTCCTTGGATGTCACAGAGAGAGAGGAGCTATTCATTTTAACAGACAGTAAAGGGTACAAGTTAAGATGGTAGAGCAACAGCGCATCTCATTCCTGTTACTTGCATTATTTTAATTGATCCTTGCCTGAGTTAATCTAAAATGCAATTAGCAGTATTTTTACTATGGCCTTGAACTTGAATCCTTAGTCTTCTCTAAGCAATACTTGTACTATGGAGAAACCTTCATCTCTAGCCCCCCAACAAGAAAAAAGAGAGTAAATTTGGGGAGGGGTGCAAAATTTTCAAGGTTTTATAAAGAAAATTTAGTTTACAAAAGTACTGAGGAGATTAAAGGCTTTCTGGCTTTATTTAATTTCTATTTTTGGTTGATTACTCAAGTGCTTTTGCTGTTTCTTCTCTCTGTGAGTCTTCATGCCAAATCTTGAATTCTTTAGTCAGAATACCCACTGGATGATCCAGGATTTTTGCTTGGTAATAGCTGCAACCCTCTGCTTTGTTTTTCTGGTAAACAACAAATAGTGTCTTAGAATTTCTTCACAGAAATATATTTTAAGCCTTTTTCCCACTACACTCATCTATGGGTTTTGAAGTGAATGTTTTTATTTGCTGTGCGTCAACAGTATGCAAAGCTTTGAGGCAGGACTTACTACCTTATTTTCTTTTTTTCTGTATTTCTGCCAAAACTGTGTATTATGTAGTTTCACCACCCAAAGAAACTTCACACTTGAATAAATAGCCAAAACACCAGTTACAGCAAATTGATGCAGTTACTATTTTGAATAAAACATTGAATGCTTGCTGTAAAAAGTTAACAATTAGTCCAAAATTCTACAAGAATTCAAAGATCATTTAGAGTAAGGTACAATTAACTACTTATGGCTGTACCAGATGGCAGAAACAACTGCTAAATTAATGAAAAGAACTTTTTATCATTAATGTAGCCACAGCTTTCTCCATGTGACCGTTGTTCAATTAAATCTAGTGTTAAAGCATTATAATTAACATGAAATTTTCAGTGTTATTCAGAAAAAATGCAATTACATCCACTGAGATACTTACCCTGACCATTCTGTAGGGGTATTCTGTGAAAGGAGGGGTGGACAGTATATTTTAGAGTGTCTTGATTGTGTTTGTGAATTGGTAGCTGTATGTCTGTAGAGACAGAAGAATTTTAGTGATATATGTGTATTTGTGAAAAAAATAAATGGCTCTTTTTTTCTTCTAAAGAGGTATAATTTTTATCTAAAGGCATTACTGTGTGTCTATTATTTAAAGATGTATTTTTTTTTAAGTAAGTAAAACTTTTAATGCAACTCACCAATTTAGGAATGAATGAGCTTCAAAATAGCTGAGCGCAAAATTCCAGAATTACCTGCCAGAGTGATATTCATATATGCATGCAAAAAGATTAATGTAATTTATGATACAAACATGTTCACTGCAAAAATTTTCCATGCAAAGATTTCTTACAGAAAATTCTTGAGTGCTGTGCAGATAAATTAGAAATATTTTGCCTCTTTCCAGTGCTCACCTAGCAAAGTGTAGGTTAGGAATTTATTTTTAGAGACATTTTTATTGTAAAAGAATCAGCATGACTGTGACAGAGAGCACCGCTGGTTGTAAAAGTTATAAAGAAACATGGAAAATGACATGGTTAGAACCTATCTAAATGGAAGCAACCTGTAAAAAGAATTGTGATAAAATGACTTTCAGTGGCACATTCTCTGAAAAATACAGATACACAATAGGTTCTGCTTCTTTCAGGTGACCCATTGTAATACCCCCAGTCTATCTAACACACAGTGATAACTGAGAACATAAATTGATACGAGGTAACAGCAGCATTTGACACCCACAATTCGTCCTCCAGTGATTAATAAATTATAATAGAATCACAAGAACCTTTTTCTAGCCTTAAAATGCTTGTAAGGCTAAGAAAGGGAATATTCCTTTAGCACTTGGCCACCTGAAGTACGAGGAGGATGACACCCTGCTCTGTATAAAAGCTCAGTGGAGGATCTTGCACAGGGCTTTTGTTCTTGTCTTTGGGCAGTGAAGACCAGCACCGTGCAAGCTCCGCAACACCTCCCCATCCAGCAGATCCAGTCCCGAACGGTGGGGTGGCAGTGGCAGAAACCTGCAGTTTTGGTTCTGTGACACCAGCGATTAGTGACCTGCGTGTACTCTGCTTCTTGAGCTTTGTACTGAGGCTTGCAAGACTGAAAAAAGAAACTTTACATTATAGACTTTGGAAACGTGTCACAAAAGCCTGGAAGTTTCCAGGGCTGAAAATACTCCTCTTAGTCTCTGGTTATACATAGCAACATGTAGCACTTTAGTTCGCAACGGCATCTTTCGGTTTTTTTTGGTATTATATTGTTGATCATTAAAAATAGCTTTCTCACAAAATTTACCCACTAGAAGCATTCCGTGCTGAAACAGTTTTCATATATGCATACAAAAAAAAAGCAAATGTAAGTTAGGATGAAAAAGTGCAACAAAAATGAATTCTGTCAGTAAGTTGAAACCAAAATTCAGTAAGCTGGAGCGTCACAACACCTATGATCAGTTCTTGCAACTCAGAAACATCCACCTTTTGAGATATTTCAATTTTGGTTGGTTTTGGTTTGTTTGGTTTTTTTTTCAAGCAAGAATTGCCTGCCTCCTCCAAGAAATGGAGAGTAAGTGCTCAGCTCTCTATGCCGGAGCTGCAGTGTCAGAATACCATAGGACCAGAAGAAAGCAAATGAGGTCTCAGTAGAGCTCCTTGTTCTCCACAGTGTGCAGGAAATCACACCACTTGTTATTGAGGGGAGTTTGAGGAAAAAATACTGCCATCAGTCCTGCATATCTTTATAGAGCATAGTTCAGGGTGGTCAGCAGGATCCTTATACTACATGTATGCCATTTCCGAAGAAAATTTCGTGAGACAAAGAAACTAAGAGAGTCGCGCTCAAACTTTGGACAGTTGGGCCATATTCACAATACTTCTTTTTGCCTTGTGACATAGGCAAAACTGTGTAGTTGTCAAGGTGATTCAGGGTTTTACTATTAACTTTAATAGTAACAGGTGGTCTCTCTAGATCAAAGGTTACTACCTGTTACTGTCCTTTGGATTAACATCAGTATAGTTCCATATTAATCTAAATTATATTATTTATTATATTTTATATGTTTATATGATATATATTTAATACTATATTATATTTTCATGAAATCACAAATTATACCTTGCTAACATTTTTATTTCTTTGTTCAGTTCGTACTTTTAACCATTATTTTCATTACCCTTTGTATCATTATTAGGTGAGCATCTTTTTTGTTAATGGAAACTTGACATTTAGTTGATCCTATGTGTCTGTGGGGCCGGTGAAGAACAATGTAGTATCAACTGTGGATGTCTCTTATCTATTGAGTCATGTCAAGAGATAAGGGATTTTTAACAGAGCCCTATTTGGAGGCAAAGGTTTGAGTTTGTTGGTTTTTTTTGTGAAGAGATCGAGTGGATTTGAAGGAGCAGTGCATGCTGTGAAGAAGGGCAATCCACTGTCATGTGTTGGAGGAAGACTGGGCTATGAAAAGAAAGTCCACAAAGGGATTTTGCATTTTCTAAAGCACTGCTCAGATTTTAGGTTTAATGGAAGAGTAAGGGTACACTGCTGAAGATTGTTCATTGCGGAACAGTCTGAACAGATCCTCCTTTTGTAAAGATCTGCAATTGTCTGGATTTTTTTTTAGGAAAATAAAACCAACTGTGGTCAAAATATTCCTTACATGTAAGTCATCTCGTCCATGAAAGGTTCACAAAGAAGCTAAGTGCATCTTGTTACAGAACATGAAATTGTGAAGGAGTATTTAAGTAACACACCAAGTATATCAGGTTTTAGTGGGTTTTCAGAGGCTGTGGTTTAAGAGGTCTTAAGCCTGCAAAATCTGAGTTGCAGGATAAGGGAGGAATTAGAGAAAAGCAAATGTGCATCAGTGTTCCTGAAAGACACACACTTTGAAAACTGACCCAGCACTTGCCTAAGGCAGCCGGATTAGGAAAACAGGCTATAAATTGCTTGTATCAACTTGACTGGTGTCATCTGAGAAGAGATCCTGGACTTCACATTTTATCTATCAGGGTACCTTTACAGATCAGCCCAGGTCTGCTGCTGCTTACTGGTGGTTTCTGATTCAAAACACTCAGTGTAGACTGCACACAAAAGTGAAAAGTAGTGAAAGGCAGAAACTCATTCTTTCTGTTGAGGTTGTTTGGGTCCTAATAAAAATGTTGAATCAGTTTTTACTTTCTTCAGCCTGGGTTCCTTATTGCCACTATTCAGGCTGAGAAATTCAATAAGGAAAATTTCCTTGTGTTATTTCCAACATATCTCTGAAGTTTACAAACAAAATGTTGTTTTGGGAGTGTGTCATCATAATGAGGAAAAACAGGTAGATGGATCACAGGTAGTGATGCCT
>NW_010164570.1:7782-36944 GCF_000695765.1 Mesitornis unicolor | reverse complement strand
GCAGGAATGTGGCTTCATTTTGTACTGGTATAAAGCTGGTGGTTCATCCAAGGATTTCTTTGCTTCTGTGTATGGAAAACTATACCGAAATTATAAAATCAGGATTAAGGCAGCTAGAGGGCACTGTGGCTAAACATTTGTAATCTGCCTTTAGATAGACCTTATTTGCTTTCCAGAGAGAAGTTATGAATTAACAATAGCTTTAAAGTTATCCCTCATGTCTTTTGTTGTTTCTAGAATGCGTCAAAATTATTATAAAAAAGCATCTGAAAGATGTGTTGTTTCTACCTTATGAATGAAGAGCCAAAAATATACAGAACAGGCTATTATTGAATTCCCATAAAATAATGTAATGACTATAAAACCATACACATCTTTACAGTGCCATCTGCACACTTTCAGATATTGAAATCTATCTGTTACTCACACTTGTCTAATTAATAAATAATTGTAGTGGGAAGTTGTTATCCATATGTTGTACTAGGATCTTTATGTATGTAACTAGATGACAGATGGATGTTCCTATATATGTCAAAAGTTACTTTTCTGGTCAGGATTCACAGAATCACAGAAGCACAGAATTATTGAGGCTGGAAAAGATCTCTGAGATCATTGCATAAAATATTGCTTTGTGAGCTTGTTTGGTCTTTACTCTGAATGTTTGGGAAACTAAGTAAAATAAAATGGATTTCTGTAAGGAGATCAGTTCCTTTACACATAACAGCAGTGTTTCACCTGTGAAATGTGTCTCATGGAAATTTAACCAAAGAAAGATTCCAGACTTTGACTTACTGAGAATGGCAGCTTCAGAACACTCGAGGTTGGAAATAGGGTCAGATTTTGTTGTACAGATTTCCTTGAGGAATGCCTCAGCCCTCCTGTGACCTCGTTTAAACCAGTAGAACAACCTATTGTGAGCTCGTACTCATGTGAGCAAAGTACACCGAAACTGTCCATAAGTAAACTGCTATGAATTAATAAGTCAGGTGATGGATAACTCACTTTAAACCACAAGGTAATATTTGTTGGATGTGTGATACATGCATAGCCAATGGAGAAAATAGCTAGGCTTTACAAATATCTCTCTTTAGATGTATACAGAGAAGTATATTGAGAGACTTAGGGCTATGGTGCAATATGAAATAAGTGACTCAGAGTCCTAGCTTTTGTTTCTTGTATAAAAATTGTGATAATCAAATGAAATATTACATTATTTTTCATGATTCCAGACGTCGTGGCTTAATATTTCATCAGGATGCAACCTGGCTATGTGTACTATTCTTTAATGCGAAGTTTACAACTGACATGGCTGAATGTTTTTATCAATGTAAATCACATACCAATTAACTACTGTTATTTAATCACACCATCTATTTGATGGAATCATTTATTAATCCTATCTAATTTAGGGCGTGCTGGTAACTGTTCAGAGTTGCGCAGTTCAGCTGGGATTACTTTCATGCTCAGTTGTTGCAGCTGCACCATGACTCAACCCCTCTCTTTTATCTCTGTTTTATTGAGGGAGGTGACAATGTAGGTAACAGCTGAGCCAGTTATCAGTCTTGAGTTTGTTGGTGGATTGAATGTATGCTCAAGGCAAAGATAAAATGATTTCTGTCCTTAGGGGATGGGATTTTTCCTTTTCAGGCTTATGATTGAGCCTATTGTTCCTGATTTTTGGCCTTGTTATTTTCCAATGTCACTGAAAAATATGTGTCTGCACCTTTGCAGCAGCACTGAGTATATCCTGTAGAGCATCTGAATTTGCAGTAGGATCGCAAACAGTAAATATAGAGATTGAATTTTTGTCACCCTACCAATAGCTATTCTACTTCTGTGAATATTGTACAAAGTATACTTAAAAATATATTAATTGGAGCCTACTGTGCTGTCTTAAATAAATGGTTGTGCTAAGTGTATTAAATTAATGATTTGTAAGATTTACTACCAGCTTACTCTTCTGTACTTTTAATTAAAGGCAACTGATTTTTATCAGTTCAGTTGTTCTTTGCTTTCAAGGAGAAAACTACTATAAAAAACCACAAAAAAGAAATGAAAGTTTATTGGGGTAGGTATGAAAATAATCAGATTGACCCACTAGAATCCTTAGAATACAAGGAAACTACTCAGGATAATTGATTCTTCTCATCAAGGCTCAGAATCTCAATGTAAAAATAAACTCTGTACATGAATGCTTTGTCAATTCTGAGGCAACCGAACATACAATAGACCACTTTTCTATCTTTTTTTTATTTCTTTCTTTGTCCAACAGGAGACTTGTTTAAGTCCCTTCTGTCTTATGATATAAAGATCAAAACTGGAGTAACTCAGAGATGCAGTGGAGGGCATGTTTTAAATAGAACTCCTCCTAGCAGTTCATTCTGTAAAACACCTGTTCGTAAGTGTCATTTTGTATATTCCCAGAACTCCACAGAAAATAGGCTTTCTTTTGTTATTTAGGTAAATTAATGTAAATGGGAAGAACTATTGCTTTGCACCAATGTTCTGTGACTACTTAAACTGTGTTTTTATGTACAGGTAATGAAACCTGAAAACTGCTTTTATTCTGATTGGTTGATAATCCTTTAAGCCCAGTGAGCAGTTTTGGTCCCCGTAATGATTTGTTGTCATTGCTGACAATGTGCTGTACATCTAGGTATTATAAGACCAAACATAGAGAAATATCTTCTCTGGCACCTGTTCTTCCTTTGTTTGTGTGTAGTAGTCAAAGAGATGGTTAGAAAAGCAGGATGGATCCAAGTCTGATTTATACTGACAAAAGCCCTTCCCTGATAAATGAAGATCGACAGGATTGATTAAGTGTCAGGCTGTATTTTCACTAATTAAATGTTGGAAGAGGGTAGTGTATATGCAGTTCCCTGCTTCTCATGTACCTGGTGTTTATGTGGGTACAGGTGGATACAGAAAGTTCTCACTGTATCGCAGCCTGTGATTCAGGTGAAACCCCTCCCTTATCCTGCTCTTAGGGACGAGCTCACTTCTCAGTCCTCTGAGCTTTGTCTCTGAAGATGTTATTTACCCTTTATCCAGTCTGCCTAACTGTGTATCTGGGGCCATTAAGTATCACCTTATTTTGAACACTTAAGAGTTTGACAGGGCTCAGATGTACTGCCCCAGAGGCTCCTGCCCTCTGTGAGTAACACGAATTAGGATGTAACACTGCAGCTCTAAAATCATCTTGATCTGAAGAACTAAATATGTCAATGGACAGTGAGTCTGCTGCTTCCTTTGGTAAACTGTTCTGAGAAATGTTGTGCTGCTTTTGTGCTGTGAAAGTTTCCAGCTCTGGCCCCTGGTGGTTTTATATGTTTCCATAATAGTTTAAAGAGTCTTTCTGTCCCCAGCACTCTCTTTTTCATCCCATGAAAATATGTGTATTCTGTAACCAGGTCACCTCTCAGACCTATTTTAATCAGTTAAACAGTCAAGTTTTAGAACTCTCTGTATGTCTTTTCTTCAGTCTTTTTTTTGACACAGTTCTCCAACATGCTTTAAAAATGCGGACTCCAGAACTGTATGCAGAATTTTGATATCAGTCTTACCAATGCTGTGTATAAAGGTAAAATTATTTCTGTTCTTCTGCATAGTGCTTTTGTTATTAATGAAAATTAGCCCCACATTTCCCTAAATCTTTTGGCCTGCGTCTCTCCTCTGGTGAAGTCTGTCATTCCCATCCACCCCTTAATTATCTGAGATTGCTTCTGGCATGGGCAATGTATTAGACCATTCTAATATATGCTTTGATTTTTCTCTCACTGTGGGTATTTGGAAAAGCACTGAAAAAAAGGATAAATACTGCTTTACACAGAAATTTTGAATAAAAAGGCCAGTTACTACTAATGGTCATGTTTCACTGTTTCTTTCCTATAGAGGCAATTGACCCTGTGGTGTCTAGTACCTGTTGCTGTTTATTCCTTTGGACGCTTTTTGAGTACAGCGCTGCCCTTGGAAATGCACAGGAAGACCTACCTCTTAGAGCTTGTACTGCAGTTTATGCTGGCAGCATCTCAGGCGATTGTCACATTGCCAACCAATTAACATCGCTCCAGAACAACTTCCCACAGCCTGTGCTGACAACCTGAGTGAAGCAATGAGATATCTTGATTCCACAGATATGAGGAGGTAGGCGCAAAATATGACACCTAGCATTACCCCCAGTCACTCAGAAGTAGTACTGGAGCCATACTGAAAGAAAATGTGTTTGCAGCACTTGAAACTCTCAGTATTTTGATTGCTTCCGCCAGTGCTGATCCAACAGTTGACTTTGCATTGGTGAAAGCCAGGATACCTCTCACACTCTGCAATTTTATTCCTTTCTTCTGTTTTCAGTATGACCAGAGGCACTTTCAGTTTAAACCTCTTCTGGCCTCTGTAGCAGAAGTGCCTGTGTTTTGAAGAAGAATGAGTGTCATCTCATGACTTGTGAATACGTGGTATGTCACGAGCTTCTCCTGGAGTGTCAGGAAAGAGGAAGGCTAGGAGAGCAGGGAGAATAATGAACCTGGCAGGCTGCATAGATGAATGCTGTGGAGGCAGAGCATAGGAGTTGGTTCCTTGTGACTCACTTTAATATCTGCTAAAGCAAATACCAAAATTAGTGCATTGCAAGTCAAATGCCCTCAGTGCCCAGCAGCTGACTGTCTTGCAAGAACAGTGTGGTGTGGACAGGAGATAACAGTGAGGTTTGTGCAAGAAGGACTGACTCAATTTGCAGGCAGTAACACAAAGCTCAGGGAGAATGACTGCGTCCCATATACTGACACTGCACATACTGGTAAGGAACTGTAAAGGAGGTAGTCACTTTTGAATTAAAAGTGTTCCTGTTACGATGTTTTGTTTCACTCACAATTGTACTTCCTTGATCTCTTGAGTTTCTGACCATCACAGTGTTTACATAAGGCCTTTTGAAGCTGTTTACAGTTACAGGAAATTACCTTGCTGAGAGCGTTTGTTGTTCAATAGCAACTGTTGGTTGTTGAGGTTTGGGGTTTTTTTCCCTGATTTATAGTAGACATTTCCTGTTTGCTGCATTAATAACTATAAGTTACTAAACTCATTGAAAATTCAGTATTCTGACAGGTTCCACGTAGTACTAAAATGTACTTATGATGAACAGTTCATTGGTTTTAACATCTGGTATTTACTGACTTTCCCCAAGTATCTTCAGAAGATCTGCAGTAGTCTTACCTTCTGGTCTGGAATTTCCTCACAGGGCAGCCAGGGCTGTGTTTTTCAGGCCTTTTTGAATGTCAGTAATAAAAAGCTGTTAGTGAGGTAGTGGCAAATAGATAATAACTTTAAAAAGTTATATAGTAGATACAGTACAAAAGATACACCTTCAGAAGAAGTATGTAAAATTTAATCTCTAACATCCTACTAGACAGGCTGGCAGATTCACAGATGGAGTATACTGTGAAAGAATGGTAAATTATACCAAAATGTGGAGTAGAGCTTTCCAAAACTTCTGAAAGAGTTCTGAAGAATTGAAACGTATATGTCCTGGATTTTTGTCCATTTTACCAAGCATGCTTTGGAGATGGAGTGTGTTGCTGTAGCTGAAAACAAAATTGGGGTGCACAATATAACTATAAACTTTTGTGCACTTTTGCAGTTGCTTCTTTACAATGTACTTGGGGGAAACTGGGAAACTACAGATGTAGAAGTCTGATATCCCTACTGGGCAAGCTGGTAGGATCAATGAACTGTAAGCAAATACACTGTATTAAAGATGACTCTAAAAGAATCCTTCTGCAGGGACAGGTCATGCCTTACAACAATCTGTCAGAGTCTTTAAAGCATCACTGAACATGTGGGCTAATAAATCTAACTAGTATAACTTAATTGACTTTCCAACACTTTCAACAAGTCTCTCATCTAAGTCTTTCACGAATCTTGGTCAGGATTAGAGCGAAGATATATTCTGAGAAGAAAAAGGGTAGAAATAAATGATCAGTTTAAGAGTGTAAAGTGATTATTAGTTGTGTGCTGGTGTCGGTACTGTTTGCACAAGTGTACTGGAGAGGAGGGTAAGGAGCAGAATGGCAAAGTTTCTGATGCTACTGCATTATCCAGCGTGGCAAAAATGAAACCAAGTTAGTAGATGGCAACATAACAGATGACAACTTATTGCCTCTCAGGGAACAGGGCTTGGAGTTAACATAGGTAGTTGTATGAAAATGTCAGTGCAAAGGAGAGCAGAGGATAAAAGAGAGAAAGTAAGGTACTACTAGGAAAAGAGCAGAGAACAACAAACTGAGTTTAGGACAAGGAACAGAGTCGTTGTGCCTGTTCTTGCCTGTTCATGCCTGGATTGCTCCTGCATCTTGAATAATATACATGATTCTGTTCCCCCTTTGGAAAAATATATGAAGAACTCAATAATACATAAAGAAGGGCAACAAGGACTATCAAAGGAACACCTTCCGTGTAAGAAGCTGTTAAGTATGCTAGAGTCTATGAAAAATTCTATAAAATCATGGGTGGCACAGAGGAAATGAACTAAGGACAGTTTTTCACTGTTTCTCATGCTATCAAATTTAGGAATTATCCATCTCAAGTGGTACTATGAAAACCAAAGGATGTACTATTTTTTCACAACAGATGCTGTGGAACTCGTTGCCACAGTATATTGCAGATAACTGTGTAGATGTAAAATTGATTCATTAACTCGTGGACCAAAAGTGCATTATAGTTTTATAGTGTGATAGCGGTATCACAATGATACCACCTTTGGCTGAGAAAGCCCTTGAGCCTCAGGTTAGTGACAGCTTGGGAAGTCTGTGCTGGGGAGGTATCACCTATAGAATTTACCTGTTTAAATCCTTTCCTTGGGCATCAGTCAGAGGTGAAATATTGGGACAGACAGATGTTTGATCTGGTAAAGTACAGCTGTTACTGTATTCCTATTGTTCTGGTTGTGAATGTTTCTTAAATGTTAGATCATAATAAAAGAGATATTTCAAGAAATGTCATGTTCATGTTAAGCTGTGTGGAATACATCCTGAAGAGCATTACGAATCACATCCCCAACATGTCCATTCTACCATGCTCTGAACAGAAAATTCATACTTTTTGAGGCTTCCTCTAAGTCATCTCATGAAAGATAGAAATTATCTTCCAGATATTTGAACTGCTGATAAGGTCATGAGTGGTGACATTAGAAGTCTGGAGATGCTTTGAAATCTGGAGATGCTCACTAAGAAAGTGGGGAAAAAAGTGAAAAGTGAAAAAAAGTGAAGTTTCCTCTTTGATGACTCATGTCTGTAGACTTACAAATGGAATTCTGGTTGGAAATTCTGGCCTGTGTTTTATTTATCCATCTGAGATTCTGGTCTTGTGTATAATTCTATCTGGAATTCTGTTTGTGTACTATTCTATTTGAATAGTAGCATTTAATTCAGTATATATTATTTAAGAGTTGCAGCCAGTACAGGGCCTTCATATCAAGCTTAACTAAACATCCATCAGAGAACGAATATTTTCTCATTCTCACAATGCTGCTAAACACATAGGAAGGATTATAATGCGATACCTAACAATGCAGCAAAAGAGTGAGACTATAAACTACAGAATTGTTTTGTAAGAAATAGATGAAAGATTGGTGAATGCTACATAAACATAATTCAGTTCTACCTTCTGTTTGTTAACAAATCTATACTAAGGAGAAACTACCTGTTTCATTCAGTCTCCAGTTCATTCATTCACTTCATACACCACTTAACAGACACTGGACTGAATATATTCCATCGAATGTTTTCTCTGCAGTCCTAAAATATTAGCTAAATAAGCCATCAGTAACCTGACCCTAGAGAGTGACATCTTGTTATAAATATCCAAAGAAGGAAACATTTGAAAGCTTGACAGGATAAATCAGCTCCTCGCAGTCTCTCCAACACCCACACATGCACATGCGCATATGTCATGAAACATATTAAACATTCAAACCCTTAAATTAGTTCCATATCTGTCCTTGTATTTGCAATTTTCATACTGTTTATCACCACAAGTGTACACATATTATGGTTTTCATTTTACATATCATGTACATAACACATTTTTGTTGCGTGTCACTGGTATAATTTTGTTTTTGTCAGCAGACTGCTAAATGACAGTGAAGTGTCTGCAGTGTGCATAAAGCAACATCTTGTAATAAAGTGCAGGTCCCATGTGAGAACTTACAATGAATACATTTAAAGTTACAGCAGCAGAATAGCCTGAAAAATTGCCAGCAGTCATTTGATTATGATGTGTGCATGTATTTCTTTTTGACATGCCTGTATGCATGTCAGCATAAATCTTCTGTAACTATCAGTGACAGTATTATGAACTCCAGTTAGTGGCCTGAACTTTTACTTAACTAAATGATATTATCTCACAGAGAGAATAGTTCTGCTTGTTCTGTAGAGCACGTAGAAAACTTGATGGTCTTGAAAGGCAGTATTTCAGTATCACTAGTAATGTGTACCTATGTATTCAGAAACCAATTGCTGAGTCTCCATGCAGGAATAGGATGCAGGACAAGAGATTAAATTTTAGCTGCTCTCGTATAATATAAGCACAGAGAATCAGGAAAATATTATAGCAGTGAAGATTAAATAAATGTGTTGCTGATTTTTGTTCACTTTTACTAGAAAGTCAGGAAGCTTTTGCATTATATTTTTCTTAGAAAAATGCATGATTTAGAACTGAGGTGTATGGGAAGCATCTCTCTCTCTACTGCCATAAATTCTAATGGCTTACATCATGTATAATTCATAGCATTTTAAAGTCAGGGCATTTTAAAGGTTTACTATTTAACAGTTAAACATTTCTACCTTGCTTCTACTTTGTGATTTTGAACTTAATGGTTCCATCATTTAATGTTGTAACATGCTGTTTGGCTGGATTAGAGAGCTCTCTACTATCAGTAATCTCCCATGTAGGTACTTGTATACTGCAATCAAGTCCTCTCTTAATCTTTGCTTTGATCAGAGAGACACAGAGTCTTAAGTCTGTTGTTGGAAGACAGGATTTTCAGTCCTGTGATTATCTGGTGGTTCCTGTATTTTTCCTTTTATTTTGGTGTTTTCCATCAGAGCATCAGACCTGAAACAGCATTCTGAAAATACACATGATGTCCAAAAACCCCTCCATACCTGGAATAATGCTATCATTGAAGTCTTGATAGATGTTTCTCTGTTTATATTCCCAGGGATGTTGTTATCCAGTTGCTGTAGTATTGCATTGGGACCTTGTGTTTTGTTAGCTGTGATGATGCTCATAGTGTGCTCTCTCAGATATCCTGCTTGTTTTACAGATTAGCACTAATTTATTGGATATTAAAATGTTATTCGATTAAATACAACAGAACAGATGATCCAGATTACATAATTGTGCCTATGATCTGTGATATAACTTTGCATCATCTGCAATTTTATTAGCAGTAAACTTTTAGTGTTTTCAGATCAGTGATACCTGACTTTGTAGGACCCCAGGATAAGCACATACAGAACTGCATCTTATAATGCAGAAGAATTCCCTGCCTGTTCTTTCAAATCTCAGTTCTGGAGAATTGGTTTCTTTTGGCATACAGACAGGGTGATGATTTGGAAGGGTTGTATTCTGTTGCTGCTACACATGCTGTACATGTTTGGAAGATGGCTTCTAGTTGGTAGGACTTTTAAGTCAGAATTTTTGAGAAGACTCACCTACATGAATATTTTGAGAAGACTCACCTACATGGAGTCTATCATATGATGAAATGGTACTTTTTGGAATGTCAATGATAATCAGTGGAGTGAAATGATGATGAGTGAAAAGTCTGCCAGTCATTTCAAATTATGGATGCTATTTCTTTTGTTAAAAAGTTTATTTGGCTGTTTATGCATAAAGTCATTTTTTTCAAGAGACTCAAATCCTACAGGCAGTATCCTTGCAGGTTGGTTGTGAAAGGTGCTGTCTTTCTCAGCTCTTCAAAAACTCACCTCTATCATTACTGAAATCAATGGAGCCATGTAAATTTTTATTTGCTAAGAAGCTGGCTTGGCTTATGTAGTGAGTTTTGAATTCACTGACTAGGTTGACAATCAGCTGTTTTGTTGCTCTGGAGATATGTCTTTGCTTTGTCCTTCTGCCTCCCACTGCTTCCAAAAATACTCTGCTCGCTTTCCCAGAGAGGGTGAAGTTTCACAGAAGGAAAAGGAGGAAAACAGAGCTGTCCTCTCCTAGGTACTGCACTGAGGAAGATACCCTTTTTCTGAGCAGTATGCTCTACATCTCTAATCTCTCTTCACCCTGTCTGGTTTTTCAGATTCAGATACCCTTACTGCAGAGAATATTTTCCGCCCTGAACAATCACTAAACTTGTTTTCAGACATGTATGTTAACAATTTGGAGTTAGGCACCTGGAAACCCATTGTTAGAGTCTAAGTTCTGCATGATGTCAGGCTGAGCTCACAGTGACAAGTGATTTTACTGCTACTGTGGTACAGGAAAAACTATACTGGGAATTTTGTTTTCCTTTCCATGGAGCACTAGTGACGATTAAAGACTGCAGGCATGAAATACTTGTCTTATAAGGGTGTTTTCTTCTTGCTACCATCTGTGAAAATTTGAAGCTCTAAACATTTGTCTCATGCATTTATGTGTAGGAGGTGTGATACTTTCAGTTTAATAAATGAGTCTTAGCTTGTTTACAATATACAGAATTGACTGTAATTTGGACAGTGTGCATCTGTTCTGGAAAATGTCTAGTGTACTTACTTTATAATGGAGTGTGATTATGTTTATACTTGATTTCTCCTGCACAATGAACCATAATTAAAATTTAATTTGTAATCCTTTGGTAGCACAGTATGAAGCTGCTGTCAATTAATTGGGAGCAATTAATTCATTAGATAGAAATGAAAGTACTGCAGGAACAATGAGCATAGATAGCAGGACAGTGAAAACATCTGTGGGAGACTGACAAGCGTAGGTCAAGTCTCCAGGCCACAGATTTCCTTCAGCAGCATCAGTAAACCATTTGTTACATAAAAATGTGTCTGTACCTGTTTTTTACATCTGTTCTTGCTTTGTAAACTCCTCCTTGAAGTCTGACTTGTTTTATGCATGAGTTGTCATTTTGTATTTGGATATCTCCTTCAGACTGATGGTTTGGTTTGGTCGTTGCCCTGTCATTTAGGGAGGCCAGTGCTTGAACAGGGGAAGGAGCAGGGACAGGCTAGCCACCGAGTCCTTCTGCATGACTTGGTTACTTCAGGAAACATTTTTTTTTTCACTCCTGGCTAAAGGTTAGTGTTCCAACCTGGAAAATGGAAAAAGAGATTCAAAGAGGGGAAGGAGCAGAGTCTGAGAAGCAGAGCCCTCCACCACCACCTCCTAAAAGTTAGGCAGGAAAGTTGAATGGAAGTAAGCAGGCTACAGAGCTGCATGTATCAGGACCAGACAAGGCACAAGTTCTTCAGATAGATCAATTTGCTCACCACCTCAAGAGAAGAGGGAATTTAAGATGTTTCTTACATACTTAAGTAGTAAAAGACTTCATGTGACTTACTTGGTGTGCATTAAATCTAGATAATTTCTTAATCATGGAAATGTTGAACATTCTTCCTATGGTCTGAATTCTCCTCTGGGACCACCAGCTGTTGTGTCTTCTCCTTGTTGTCAATGTTGCAGCAAAAAAGAAACTTACTGCGGTTACAATCTAGAAGTCTCCCACATGAACAACGTAATTAATTGGTGTGCTGCAGCCTCTGTTAGCTTCAAGGGACCACTTTAATTGACACAGTCAAGAAGTACTCTGGTTAGTCTTGTTCCTTATTGTTACTTATTTGATGGTGTCTCTCTTTCTGCTTCCCCAAATCTGTTTGCATCTCCCAGAAGATCAGCTCTTAGGCTGGTTTCCCTGTCCTGCTCTGCTTGTACATCGTGAACTCAACATAGTCTGGGTAAGTCCTACCACTCCTGAAGAGCTGACTCTTACTGTGACACTCACTATGAAAATTTAAGTTCTAATATGTTATCGATTTTGTGAGCTTGGATATCAGAACCATTTTTTTGTTGAGAGGCTACACCTAGTTTAAAATAGCTTTGCCCAGTTCATTTCGTCAGGTCAAAATTCACCCTTGTATGGAAAAGGAAAAGGCACAATCTCTTTCACAGTTAGATACAGTAAGTGACAAGGATAGACTCTGTACTAAGCTAGGACTAACTTCTAACTTTCTGAAAAGATAAAAATAAGATAAACACAGACTCATCTTACACAGGCAAGAGTAACCTGTGCAGCCTGTATCTGTTAGCAGGTTGTGTGACAAAGCGGTAGTGGATCTGTAAAGCAAAAAAAAATGGTGCTGAGGGAAGACCATGCTCACTGTATGCAATTTGGCGTGTGTGAGTTACTTCACCCTTGCTCTAGTACAGTCCTGCTGTGAGCACTGGTGCCATTGCAGGAGCATAGGAGATGGGGTTTGAGTAGGAAGCTGAAACCTCAGTGATGTGCAGCCTTCCCTTTCAGGTTCATATTTTTCATATTGCTTTCTATATTCCTCACCACTGGGAGGCAGCTTATGTCCAGAATCCAAACCAGCACTATTCTGCAAAGCAGTCTTGAAAATGGTTTGTATGAAGGACAAGCAGATACTTTGTAGAGAGATGTGGAACAGCATCTGATCAGGTGCAATGAATGCTCCAGTTTTGTTCCTGTGTCAGGATAAATAGGGAAGCACATTGCAGCCAAGCCACTGGGCTGGTTTGTAGTCATTTCCTTTTGTGCCATTTCTCTCACGTTCTGGTCATCACTAAAATGATACGTCCAGAAACCAGTGATTCTCTGGATGCAATACTGTAGAGGAAAAGTATGGGCTAAACTGACATAAATGAATTTTAATTCCTGTATACTTGGAATGTGTATTTTGTATCAAAGTATCTTTTGCTCTATAGGTGCATCAAGTTATCATTGCCTGTTGGTATTGTACACCAAAGGCTATTACAGCTTCAGGGGGACTGTCTTGTATTGTTCTTCTGGGGAGTAAAGGTTCTTTAGAAAGAAGAGTTGCTAGTGAAATTGGCTATGGTTAAAATATGCACAGTGGTACCACGGAATGTCAAAAAGAAGTTGTGGAGCTGTCTGCACTTCAGACCAGCAGTAGTTAGTTGCTCTATGAAGTTTTTCAAAGTGTCCTTGGATGAAATTATGTTGTACCAGGAGGGACATTAAGATATGAATAAATTATTTGTCAAAGTTGTTGCCAGCATATGTATAAATAAAACACTCTTGCTGTATGTTTTCACTGGGACCCAGCATCCACACAAAGCTTTTGTCATGGGATTTTTTTCTCCACCCCAGTTTAAACCTATATAGAGGATCTTCTGAAAGTAACACACCAACATATTTCTTGTACCTGTTTACACATCTTATAGAAGTTATTTTATTTAGTTTTATGACCTGTGAATATAATCTCGTAAGAATATAGGAAAGGCTGTAATGTGACAGGCAACATGTTTGTCTAACTTTTAGATACATCCTGTTTCTGACAAGTGGTCAGACATCTGGGAGGGGAGCACAGGAGGTGAATACAGTGAAGCTTCTTCCAGTGTACCCTCACATTTTCCACCAATGCAGTACAGAAAAGTGTTCTGACCTAGATGATGTATCTATATAGTTGTAGCCCTTAATGGGCTTTCTTACAAGAATTTATAATATCACTTTTTCAGATTACCTACATTCTTTGCTACTACAGTACCCAGCAAAAACTCTGGGCTTACATTATGCACTCTATGAAAAATACTTGCTTTAATATCCTGATAATTTCATTGGCTATTTCCTAGTTTTTCTGTTAGGCGACAGAATGAATAATGTTCTCTGTTTGTATTTTTTCTTCTTTTATAATTGGATCCTGTGTATGTCTTCTGCTGCTGTTTACTTCATTTTCTTATAAATGCCAAATTTAAGTTTCAAAAATTACATTATCTTCAGTGGTAGCCAGCAAACAGAAGTGGTGACTAATTTGTTAAATAAAAACAAAAAATAGCCAAACAAAAACAAGGGGAGGACAAAGGCCATCTTGAATTAATGACATTATTTTTCATGCAGAGTCATCACCAGGTGACATTTCAGTTTACAGTGAAGGAAAAATAGCATGAGAAAATGCAGATAAAGTGGAATTTAGTTTCTGAGACATACAAACTGAAAATTAAAAAAAAACAACCAAAACTCACTATAAAGGGAAATTATTTAATAACCTCTAGGTAGATGAATTCCTGAAACTGTCATGGTTTGCATTTGTTACGTCTGCATGAAGATAACTCCCTTGGAATTTCTTACTGCTCCTTGTGTATTAATGCAGCAATGTAGCTGGTGCCAGACATCTTGTAAAAGAAAACTAACTTTTTGCTTACTGCCATTCAAAAATGGATTGTTATTACACCCAGACAGTAGTGAAGTGGAGCAGAGAGAATGGGGTTTTTTTTGCATAATATCTCCTATATTCAGCCTTTGTTTCATCGTGACTAAAATGACATTATTCTGTCTACTGGACAACAGTGCTGTTTTGGCACAGGACTGAAAGCACCTATTGAAAACAGTGTTTTAAAGAATATTTTGTCTGCTTTTAATCTAATTTACTGGCCTTTCTAACTCTTAATGTACATATACTTAGGTTTGTTGCTTCTTTTCAAAACACTTAAAAAGTGTCTTTTCAATCTATGTTGTCAATAGAAAGCATGTTATTAAGGCTGGGGGACCAAAACTTAACCTATTTTCTTATGGTTTACATAATGGAGATATTTACACTGAAAGCTTTTCCCCACCTGTTTATATAATCACAGAGCGTTCATTTTAAAGAATTTGATCTTGCTGTCTGCAGGTGAAACCAGTTAAGACAACAAGAAACCTTGATGAATAAATAACTTGAACTACAGTATAAGGCAGCAAAATTCAAAGGTAGCACTGTGCTGCTGTTACCATTTTGAAACTGAAATAAACTGAAATAGTTCAGAGTGTGATGGAGAAAAATACCCTATTATCCTTTATTAGGTGGGTGACGAGTTCTGCTGAGATCAGTGGTTGCTCTGTGGAAGCACATCAGATGACCGAGTTTCATAACAAAACATTAATTTTGCATGGTATATCCTCTCTTCAGAAGTTTTGCAATGTGTTTTGAAGAGCTTTATGCTAACTACTGCTCAGTAATGAAGGCTTTGAAAGGGACAATGTGACTGAAAATGCTGCCCTTCCAAGGATATCTTCCTGCCTGTGGGCCACTGAGAAAGAGAAAAGAGACAGCATGGTGAAGTTTGGATAAGAGACAGTATCTGTCTGTGAGTTCATAACTTCGGGAGAGAGAACAGGGGAATGGAAGGGACGTCTATTTCTATTTGTGAACACTGTTGCGAATCTTACTGGTGTTTTATGTACATAGTTTTGACATCAGCAGTTGCAAAACTGGAGTAAAGCTAGAAAGCTTCTTGAGAAGCCCCTTCAAACACTAGGAACTAGGAGAGCGGTAACTGAGCAAGGCCAAGAGCGAAGGGAGGCAAAATGGAAATAGCGGGGTATAAATATTTCTAAATGGTTTTTCATGTCATAGAACTACCTCATACATCCTTCTAGATACATATGGAAATCCATGTACAAAATACCTCATTTTCTGCGTTTAATTTCTTCCATTTTGATGTCACCATTGCAGCAGACAAAGAGCAGGGTCAGCTCTGTTTATGGCTTCTTACTGAGACTTTAATAATGAGACCTTGTAGTGTCTTAAAGTAATTCTAACCCCTTAATAAATAAACTGACTTTGTTATAATAACAGTAATGCTCTTTAGCACTTACTTCTTTTTTTTCATCTACAAGGATATTTACATTCATTATGTAGTTGTATCTTCTGTCAGCCACTAAATCTACGGGAGCAAATGTGGCAGAGAACTTGAGTGACAGCTCTGTATTTACAGAAGTTACTGTTTTCATTGGTGGGTTGAAACTCTTGAACTACCGATTTTCAACACTCCTGCAGTATTGCATTAAAAATGTTTCCACATTGCTATTCTTGAAGTCCTTCCTCAAATTTGTTCTACATATGTTTCTTATTTCCCTGTGGTAGATTTTTCTTGACATCTGCTATCAAGATAACTGTAGCTAGGCTTAGGTGGCAAATGCTCTGGCTCTTCAAGTGTGTTGCTTGACCAAAGACTGGCACTATAGACAGACCTGGAAGGGGAGGAAAAAAAGCAACCAACCCTCATAAATTTGCATTACAACTGGATAAAAGAGAATTTTCTACAGAAAATTGCATTTTTTGCCAAATTTTAACAGGACAGCGTTTCGCTTCTAAGGAAAAGTAGTCTGAAGTGCTGGATTTTAAAAGGGTTTCCCATTACTCTTTGCATGAACCTAAATCACCATGGTGGTTTATGGGATTATAGGAAGTATGGTCTGGATAACTCATGTCTTTGTGCTTCCCTGTCACCAATTTTCAATGGCCAGGCTGTACCTCTCATGACCCACTGGTAGAAGGACAGTCCACAGCACAGCATAGGAGATGTATCTGCAAAATGACACTTTGGAACTGAAAGTTTTCAGAATTTTTCTTTCCCTGGGAAGTTTTCTTTATTAGTATTTTGCCCCAATTTCAGAGAAAAATGAATATTCAAACAATGAATTTATCAAAAAATGGAAAGCTCATTATTTTTCAGCTTGAACAAGAATATAAAATTAACCTTTTCCAACTAATTCAGGATTTTTTTCAGCCACCTACTTGTTCTTCATTTAAATAATAGACAAAAATAATATCCTTGGCAACCTTGGAATAAAGTACAAATCATTTTACATATTGGACCTATATAACTTGGACTAAGTATAGTGCAGTAATGGGATGCAGCGATTGTAGCAACTTCTTTACTAAATGCATGCTTTATATGTTAATAGTTGGAATGTATTCAGTTTGGTATGTGTTTATATGGAAAGGAATAATAATGGTTGAAGCACCTCTCTGAATAGGAAAGGTTGAGAGAGTTGGGGTTGTTCAGCCTGGAGAAGAGAAGGCCCTGGGGAGACCTTATTGCAGCCTTTCAGTATGTAAAGGGGGCTAATGAGAAAGGACGAAGGACAGGGATTTTAAACTGAAAGAGATTGGATGTAAGGAATATTTTTTTACAATGATGATGGACATTGGACCAGGTTGCTCAGAAAAGTTGTGGATGCCCCATCCTTCCAATAGTTCAAGTTCAGGTTGGGCAATGCTTAGAGCAACCTGGTCTAGTGAAATATGTCCCTGCCCATGGCAGGGCGGTTGGACTGGATGACCTTTAAAGGTCCTTTCCAACCCAAACCATTCCATGGTTCTATGATTCTCTGAAGTATTCCTGTATTCCCAGTTATATCTGACCTTTGGTTTATTTTTTTTTTTTTATGGAGAAACCTAGGGCAATCATTTATTGGAAGTAAGAAAATGTATTATTCCAAAGATACATAAGTTCTTTTTTGTCATCAGAGTTAGTTTGGAATTTATAGAAATGTAAGCAACAACCTGGAGTGTGCTGAGATAAACATCAAATTCTACATCCCATTCCGATGCCAAATTTGATTAGAAGTGCACCTTTGTGCTAATCTATACGGACCCAACCTTTTTTTTTTCTGTAGCCTTAGGATGAATTTGAAATACCATCTGTTAAATTGCTAAACTGTGCTCAGTGCTTTTGTGAGAGCGAATGTCTGTCTACTAGGAGTTAAAGTAAATTATTTCTATTTACATTTGTAACCTTGAAATGTTAGTGGGAATGTCAACCCTTCCGATTTTGGCATTCTCTCGAGCAAGGCAAGTGATTCTAGCAGCATAATCTTATTTATCTCTTGTCAGCTCCAGGTGGTTTCCTTGGTCTGTATCTGGGATGTTCATTCTTAACAGAATTATTTCCTCCTCAGCCAAGCAGATTTGCAGTGTCAGCATCTCTTAGTTCACACTCTAGTACTGTAATCCACAATCTAAGCAGGCAAGATGAATGTTGTCAGAAAGAGAAATAATAGAAAACCAAAGGACTGAGTTGACAGAACTAAGCCAGTAAATAAAAGGTGTAAAGAATCAGAAATGGAGTAAGGGAATCAGATAATTTCTCCCACACTTGTTTATTAATACCAGACAGAAATTTTTACACCGTGCCAATTGCTGTAAAATACTATAATATAGGTGAAATAAAAATGCAGTGACACGTCTTCTGTTTATAGGTCTGAGTCAAAAAAGCTAAGAAGTATATGTGTTTAATTCTGAACTGTGAGAAATTACCGTAAGTTAAATGTGCCCTTAGGTACTTTGCTGATGATGCTGTTTCAATGGAGAGAATTCAAACATGTAATAAGCACAAATTTGTAGATATTTCATTCTTTATTTTACAGCAGTTTTCTTAAGTATTATTCTCTGAGCCTTCTGTTATATGTTAACGTTAGTATTTGGTGGAAACAATCTCTGTACAATTTAACGACAAGGTAATATGCACTGTTAATGACCATCATCTATCTCATCTTGAGATTCTTACTTTACTTCCTTTCTGAATAATCACCATCACTAATGTATCTTAATGAAGTAAGATAATTGTGAAAGGTAGGACCAGCTCATCAGTGGATGTAAATCAATGTGGTCCAGTTAATGGCTATGAGCCTATACCTGTTTACAGCTTTCCATAATCGTGTGCAGAGTTTCAGAACTACAGATGAAAACTTTTTTGCTCGTAAATTTGTCTTTGTAAAGCTAACATATACCTGTAGTTCAGTTAATAAGTAGAAAACTATATTTGTATATCAATGAATAATATGAAGTTTTATTTTGAAACTGGCAATTCCAAATAGAACTACAGCTATGCCTAAGTATTTACTTAATAATTTATTTGACATCTACTTTTAGTAGTGAATCAACCAGGATCAGACACTGTTTCACAGTGATCTCTTGTATTTACTTACTGGTCTGCTTCATTAATTAATTTTCAAAGTAATTACTGAAAACTTGTGATAAATTTGCACTAGTGTTCTGAATTTTGCATTTTTTCATTTTACTCTTTGTGGTTCTTCAGAAATAGATAGTTTAGTATCTGACTGATTAGGTGAGTTTTTTGAAAAGTACTTGTGAATTTAGAAGCCTGTATTTAGCCTTAGCTTTTTCTGTTCAACTTGGCTTTGCTGTTTATTTTCAACTTACATGACCCTGAAAATTTAAGGAATCCAATTAAAGGAGGGCTAGTGCATATGAAACCGTGAATTGTTTAAATTTGTGAATCCCAAATGCTGCTTTCATTAGGTGACTATCTGATCCAGTGCTTGTAGCTTGTAGTTACATTTGTCTTTTCTTTAAGCAAGTCTCTACATTACTGTCTTATTGACATCTATTAATAGATTTCTGATTTTATATGTTCCTAACATGGCTACAGCTTGTGGCTTGATCTTAGCTTGTATTGTTCAGGTATGTGTATAAGGAGCTGTTATCCAATTTCCTGTTAGTAGTCCAGTCATCTGTCAAATCAAATGTCTTCTTCTTAATAACTTTATACTCACTTTATGGGAAGCGCTGCATACATCACACAAAATAGTGGAGAACTGGACCTGCAATGCCTGTAGTTTTATAAGAGTCATTTTAAAATCTTTCTAATTGCCTGTATAGTCCTTTCTGGTTTTATTCACTTTTCCTACGTGAATGTTAAAGACACTCTGCAGACAGTGTCACCTAAACCAGCTGAGAAACATCTGCTGTGTAGTGACTGCTAAGAAAAGCTCACTGTTTCCCCAGAATTATTATGTTGCTTCCGAAGGACACAGTTCTATCAGGATACTCTGGTTCAGCAAACCAATTGAGAACATGCTTAATTTAAGTGCACACTTTCTGACATCAGATGCTTTAATAATGTACCTGAAGGTAAGTGTTCTGCTGCACCAGACTGCGGCAGCCAGCATGCAACAGGACTTATTACCAAAACAAAAAGACAGTTCAGTGCCTAATTTCCAGTAAAATATCTAAATTCTCCCTCTTTCTCTCATAGCCACATCAGTGTAGGGATCAGTCATGTGTTTCCTTCCTTACATGCTTCATCTTGTACTTGGACACACCATTTCCTTAGATACCTGGTGCATCATTTTGTCCAAAACCTTGTTCTGAATTGTAATTAATAAACCAATAGAAATACTGTAGTTCCTGAAATATTGTTTTCTTTAGATATGTTATGGTTTTATTAAGATATTGAATGTAGGTCACAAAGGTTGAAGCAGTTAAAAAGGCAGTTAGTTCAGAATTTCAAAACATTATAAAACATAGCTGAGATTTTGAACTGACTGTCTACAAACTTTAGATATTCTTCTAAGCAAATAGTGATTGATGGAGACAGTAATACTTAATTCTTAAACTTAAATTTTGCTGTGAAGGGAAATGAATCTTAAATATTATTGAATTCTGTAACCTGATAGTTCTAAAAAAGCATCTTAAACTTTGACCTTATTTGTATGATTACATTGATTTGGAGCTGTTAAATTGAGCTTCTAGAATTACTGACTGTTACCAGTTTGAAAGTAAATGATTCCCAATGGGACCTATTTCAAGGCTTGAATGGATTGAAGATACAAGCCCTCTGACTGAGTTTACACGTAAATCCCTAATATCATCGAGCAGGTTATTTTAGGGATGTCTAGTAGATTAGTAACATGATGCCTTGCAATTCCATTAATGAAATCCTGTCAAAATAAAGTAATTAATAACATACTGATATTTTAGGCTTATTTTATGGCAGTGTAATGCAGTTAAGAACTCATTGCACAAGCCATTTTAAGAGTTCTTGATGTTAAATAGTAACCCATGGTTTTACTACATTACTCAATCTTTTATTTTAACAGTAGTATTGATTGGGTGAAAAGCAGAATTGACAAAACACTTTTCTGATAAACTTGGCTGTATATGACTAAGGTTGCTGTCCTACTAGCATATGAACTGTGTGAGTTCTATGCAAGATTGGATTAAAGGGAACTTCTGTTTTGATTTGAGAATTTGAGAAACATTTGTTTTGATTCATAAGTCTTTCTGTCCAGGAATATTTGGATTATATCAATCAAAAATGAACTTAATTGCTTCTGTGCAGAAGTGCACCATTGCTGTATCTACCTATATTAATTTTTACTAATAAAATTAAATGTTTAGAATTGGGAAAGGAATGAAAGTGCAAGCTAGTCAACATCATTAAACAAGATTGTTAAAAGTATGTCAGGAAGAGAGGAGGGACGAGTGCTATTGAACAGGAGTAACTTGGTCTTGTTTCCAGAAAGAACTGAGATAAAATCAGGCTCAGAATATCTCACACACATTGGTGTTTCAACAGAAGTGGGAACATTATTCAGGTATTTAAGTGTGTGCTTGCTCCATTTTTGGTTAGACTAATACATCCTTAATGTCGAGTCTCTTCAGATTACCGTGAGTTGTCTTCTTTATATTGCTCAAGACTCTGAGAATGCTAACCAAGGCAGAAAGAGTTGGACCTCAGGAGAGGAGTTAGTGGACAAGACACCTTAAGCATGTTTGTTTCTAGAACCAGTAAAGAAATAAAGTTAATAGTCAAGGTGGTAACCAACCAGTGGTAATGATATCTACTACTAGTATTTGCGTTTGCTATTTGGATTCTGGTGAATCTTTTTTATGCTGCTTTAAATATTTTTTTCATTAATTTTGTTGTTACCACTGTGTGTTTCTCCTGCAGTCAGATGAACTTGGTTCTAGGAAGCTCTTCTCCAGTCAAAAGTTGAATCCTCATCTGCATTTGTGTTAAACCGAAGCATGTGGACTTACACAACCTACATTCTCAGAGGCAGCTTCACTTCACTACTTCACACTTTTCCCTTCAGGATCTTAGTTTTACACCAATTTATGTGGTGGGGGCTAGAAGTGGGGGCTACATTGGTGTTCCACTGTGGTGAAAATGTTGCCCTCACCTGCAGAGTCTGTATTTCTCTTGACTGAAATGGCAGTTTGATCTGTGCAATTAGCAGTCTCTTAGCTAACCTTTTTTAGTTTTGGTCAGTTCTCCCAGCAATAACCTTTAAGATTTTTTTTTTTTTACTTTGTGCCCCAAAACTTTCATGTTTCACGTTCTCAGTCTCCTCTTCCTGTTTAATGGGTTTGTGACTGTAATCAAGAGATATTTTTTTAAACATAAATAGAATTGGGCTGAGTGAAGATACTTGAGGTTTCTAGTTGCACAAAGGAGAGAAACATCCACATTATGTCTCTCTTAAAAATGTTTCTAAAGATCAGTACAAAAAAGAGGGAAAATTCTTTGATAACATTTGTTACGCATATGTGTGTATTGAAATTGTAAATGTGTTAGCAAGAGTTGCATCCCAGATCATTCTGTAACTTTGATCTGTCCTTGCTACTTGTTTCCTTTGTAAGGTTTGAATTTGTTCAGAGACTGCGAGGACTGTAAGACTAATTGTTTCAGGGAAGTCAGGTGGCTTCTTAATGTTTTCATCCAAATGACAGCAATAAAGCTTTTCACACATCGGAAACAATTTTTGTGGGATCAAGGTCAGCTATAATAATCTCTTCTTCTTTGTTGGCTTTGAAGAAGGAGGAAAGTACATAAAATGGAAAGAGAGGAGTGCTTAACTTTCTGCACAGTTTTAGAAGAGAGTTAGGTAAGAGCTTTTTCCTTCATCCTGTAAGAAAGGAGCAGGCAATTTCAATAACTAAACCCACAAAAAAATGCCCTTCCTCCTTCCTCTGATGAAAGAAATTAATTGATCAAAGAATTATCCAAAAGCAAAAATTTCAGAACTTTAATTTTGTTAATTAAGAAGAACAATGACTCCTTATATCTAAGACATCCCTCTAACCACAAGTTTCTATGTATGTTTAGCTCTTATCTCTGTCATAAAGTAGCAAGTGAATATGAATACAATATAGATACTCCATATGAAAATTCATGAGAATATATATGTATATATAAATCCAAACCACAAAACCTTAAGAATATCTTCAAGCATAGAAGTCATGCTTTGTGGTTTGAGACTGTTTGGTTTATGCAGGAGTAGGTCATGAGTAACTTGAATGATGCCTTTAATTACTGAGATGGAGGATAAGATTTCTGGTAATAGTGTTTAGTTTAGCAAAGGCATAAAAAAATGCAGTAGCTGAAAGCAAAGCCTGAACAGATTCAGAGTAGGAATAAAATGCAGATATTTTACAGTAAGATTAAGTAACTATTGGGAGAATTAGGTAATGCATACATTCTCTGTATGTATGTGTAGGGTACTGAAATTGAGACTTTCTAATGGACCTAACTTCATCTAGAAAGAGTCCATTTCTGCTAAGAATTGCTGTATAGAATTTTATGATCTGGATTATTGTGTTTTACACAGTATTTTGAATTCAAATTTTGAAATATGAAAGTATTTCACCTCAAATGGGCAGCATTGAGGTGAGGGCAAAACTATGTAAGCAGCAACTGCAAGGAAGTAGTAGTCAGAGCCTGAAAGTCATACTGCAACACTCACAGTGAATGAACATTCCTTTTTCTCCAGTTATAAACTTATCAACCATGAGTAGTTTCACTCCATTAAAAAGAGACTGATGTCTGAGTCAGACTAGAGGTCACACAAAGTCTGAAATTACAAATGTACAAGAATCCCTTTCTTTCAATATCGCATCTCTTTTTGGCACTTGCCACACTCGTGTTTCATGGCTCTCATTCCAGTAAACAGTAGTCACTTACTCAGCCTGCCTTAAACATAAATTTCTTTCTGCAGCCATGGGCATCAGCTCTTGAAAGAACTACCTATTAAAAATGAAGGCCTGTGTTGTGGCAAAAATCTCTTTCTAGTAAGAAAGCTCACTGTAGTGCCTCTATTGCTCAAGATGACGAACTTTTTCATTACCTTTTTTTTCTTATTACTGGTGTCTTCTATATCAGGTCAGATTCTTTTCATTTATTGCAGCCCTGGCCAGAAGAACTTCAGGATGGAGTATGTTGAATATGGGCACTATTTGTACCTTATAGTTAATATATATTTTATTCAAGCTGACCGTGGTTCTTACAATTATTTGAAAATGTCTCAGAAAAAGTGTTCAGGAATTCTTAACAAATGAATGAGTTTTTATCTTACAACAGTAAGAATGCAAAGTGTCAAAATTTCAAATTTGGCCTGTCAAACAATTGTCATTGTGTATGACCTCCCTTTCTCATGTTTTGGGGATTTTATCCTCAGACTATCTGTGGGAACAAATGCTCCCAGTAATCTAAAAGCCATTCCATATTCTAGTGTCTCCCTGCCCTGGAGGTCATCTGAGAACATTGAAAGCTAATATTTCTTCCAAACTGGCGCTGCTGGTGCATCAAGGAAACGGTACTCTCTTGATTACTTTCTCTCTTGAAGGAGTTAAGACACTGAGTGTCTCTATAGTCCATTCAGCTTTTAGAGAAATAGGATCAGTGTCTTAATCCCATTCCTAAAGCAATTTTTTTGTCTTCATTTTTTTTAAGTAAACTGTTTGCTTTTGCTTCTGCTGCAAAATCTTCGTAAGAGAAACATGATCTTTTTTAACGAAAACAAATTGCTGATAAGTGAGTGCATCCAAAGCACAGCTGCTTTGTATCTTACCTGTCTGCCTAAATCATTTGGAGTTTCTTTACTTCAGCATTGACTCAAAGAACAATCACCTGTGTTTTGACTAGATAAAAACTTGCTACTCATTTACACAGTTTAATGTCATCCCTGTAAGTGGTAATTATTGTTTCACTGATTTCAATGGAAAAAGATTTGCCCCTCATGTTAAGCAGATGAAAAGGCTTTAAACTAGATTCTATATACATAAAAGTGTCACTATTTAAAATTTCACTGCTATATAGCTTAAGTTTAATGAACATCTATTTTGCAGGCAAAACGGCTCATTTCTACATTTTCTATAAATAGATTTTCATTTGAGGTTTAAGCTTTGTCTCAGGGCAATTATATAGCATTTTGTGAGAAATGGAAATGCTGATAACTAAATCTTACCTGAAAGACATACAGAGAGATGCATGTAACAATAAGCTGACTACTAGGACTGCAGTAAACGAAGGGCAATGAGAAAGTGGAAATAACCCCCTCAGAAACCTTCTGTTCGTGTGACCATTTATTTTGCAAACTGAAGGTGTGATTCCAGCAGTGTTTGTGTACTTACTTCCCAAACTCCAACTTATTCCTCTACCTGGAAAAAGCCATATGGCTAGTGCTGTCTTTCCACAGGTACCTTTGCATAACAAGGCAGCACTGTACTTGCTGTTCGTTACAGTATGGATATGAGGCTGTGCCAGACGTTGTCAAGCCTGCAACAGATTAGAGAGAACATGGGGTGAAACACTATGTTGGATAAGTATTGCAAATGTGTCGTATCCACAGCAGAACCCAACTGTCCCGTGGAGGAGACCCGTATGGGCATGGTTTCTTTTGCTCCTGAGCAGTCTGCTTGTAAGAAAGAGTTCCCTTAGCCTTAGAAAAGCCTCCTGACAACATGATGAAAAAATTAATGCCAAAGTCTTATTTTCCTTTAAGGACATAGAAAAAAAGAAATATTTTTAAATTGCTAATTACTCTATTTCAGCGGCCCAGTTAAAGACCAAAGCCAGCTCAGCAAAGATGCCTTCTTGATGCCAGCTTGTAGCTGTTTCTTTATCATTCTAATAGTAAATCCTTGTTTAAGTAATCTTTGTAGGCTTTTCAGTCCAAAACCAGTTAACACATTTGATTTTACTTTGCACTGTGTTTTTCTTTATGTAACAACATGATTACTGCCAAGATGAATGTAGTTCATGTGAAATTTAAAAAAATTGAGTGCACTTTTTGATCAGTTCAAAATGCTTATCAGAAAAAAACTTTAAGCAAAATGATACATTTCTGGCAAAAAAATCAAATAACTTTCACTTCAGATTTAGATGAGCAGTGTGTTTGTCTTTGTCTTTCCAAATCTGATAATTAAAATGTATTTAAAGTAATTAAATCAGCAGAGCATGTAGTAAACTTTTCCTTTGGAGTGCTTGCTGCTGTCAGTCTTCCTGAAATGAGTAATTCAAGCTGCAAAAGGGGGCAGAGATATTAATGCTGTTATCTTAATAAAACCTTAAGCAGTTTCCCAAGTGACTTCTTCAGTGTAGCGCTAGCTATATTTTGTGCTGCTCCTCGCTTCTGACCCTGCAGCAGTTTTATAGGTCTAAAACACCAGCAACAGTCTGGGCAGTGCTTTACTTTTGAGGAAAGATCTCAACTTCCCTCAACCTGATCAGGTTGAAATCAGCCCTTCCTCAAACAGGAGTTTGGATTAGGTGATCTTCAGAGGTTCCTTCCAACCATCATTATTCTATGTTTTCATGAGAAGTATAAAAATATGAAAATATGTAATATTCATTCTTTTCCACTGTTACTTTTATATGAAATACAGAATGACCTGTAGAACAGTTGAATTCTGGTCAGTACAGAAAAGAGTAAGAAGCCATCAGCTTTAACTGTTGGCAAACAACTACCTTCTAGTATAATGGGAAATGTGAAAACTGGATGTGACAAAGTGAAACTGGATTCCTGCAAGGGGCAGATCTCCTGCTGGTTCTGAGAGGCAACCTTTGGGGAAATAAAAGAGATGGGCCAGTGTAACGCACAGTGTGCCTGTACAACCAGTAAATCAAAAGAGACAGGGTCGCAGTCCATTCTTCTTTCTCATATCTAGCAGAGGATTTTGTTTTCATTGGCAGTATAGTACAAGAAATGGAATTTCAGCTCAGAAATGTGATAGACTACTGAGTGAACAGCCTTCAAATGAAGACAAGAAAAGATTCTTTAAACATTATAGGAGATAAACTCACAAATATGGTGATAGGGGTTTTTTGTGGATCATGTGCAGTGTCCTGTTAGTGTTGAGATTCTCACTAAGTTGATGTGTTTATCATAAATATATGATATTGTGAAGGTTTCTGATTCATAAATTTTGAACTGAAGACCTAAATGTTGTAAACATCCCAGACTGTGGCTGAAAGTAGATGATATAATGTTGATCTATAAATAGGGATGCAGGACTTCTATCTAGATTAAAGTGAGTTGAAAAAAATGTGAAAGTGTAGTTTTACAGAGCTGTTGGTATTGGTTTTGTAAATAAGTGATGTCAGCATATGAAGATCACTTACTTTGTTTAAATCTTTAATTGTTTTTATTTTAACAGTATGTGATTGAGAGCTAAATATATATGAAGGCAATATTGAAAAAGATGAGTGTAGGTGCTGGGCATCTCTGAAAATCCTACCAGAAGTTTTGTGTTATGATTCATACTTGAAATGTTATTTTGTTAATACTTAAATACATATTATGTCTGATTTAATGCTGTGACCCATCATTAGATAGGAATACCTTTTTTGTTCACAGGTGACCTTTTGAAAAAGACATCTGAAAAAAACACAAAGCGGGCATTATATCTGGCAGATAGCTAGTGAAATATTTATTTTGAAAAATAATAAAAGCTTAAAGAAAGATGTATTTGAATTTTAATTACGATTGTAATGTAAACTTTCTCAAATATAATAATTTAGTTATATTCCGCCTCTACTGATTAGGTCTCACAGTACTTTACTGCCTTCTGCCTTCATAGTGGCGTGTCTGTTACTGCTTAAAAGTGAGCTGTTTATTATCTTTATGATCTTTAAAAAACCAAAATATTGTAAAAGGCTTAAAAGGTAAGTTTTTAACTGAAGAATTACACTCTGTCTTGTCTGCTTAGAGCAGGCTCTTCTAACCATTCTCATGTCCTCATTTGGTTTCAGGATGCTGGGAGAATTTTTGCAGTGGTTGGTCATGAGCAGAGAGAAGGGTTTGTAATTGCTCTGCAGAGCCATCCAGCAACCTTCTATTTCTTCCATTCATCAATGTAGACTATCACTTTAATTACAAAATCTCCCCCGTAACCAATAAGTAAACTAAGGAAATACTTACCATGAAATACATTGGCATTGTTCCTGAAGCTTTGCATGCGTCCAATGTAAAGATCTCAAGGTATTCTTAGTAATGACACTATTTGCTTCAGCTAGCAACATGTGGATGATAACTTTCAGACAGTATGAAACTGTTTCTGGATCAGATTATCATTGAACAGTATTGCTTTGAAATGTTTTCCACAATGAGCATCAGACAAAGATAGAATATTTACTCCATAGTTTATTTAATTCTGGTTATAACTGTCTTGCTAACCATCTGTTCAACTTCAGATTTAACTTAATATTTTAATGAAATTTTAATTGCAGTTTACTCATTCTTGTAAAGGTTTCTCACTGACAATGTTTTATCATGTAATCTTTTACAAGATTTGGAAATGGCTTTTTCAACCTTATGTCAAAATAAATGGTAAGTTTTTTCAGTTAGAATGATATTTTCCCAAACTGAGTATTTTATCTTTAGTATCTCACTGGTTTTATTTGCAGTTCGGGGTGTGTGTAGACTTGCAAGGATGTTTTATGGATATTAGACCTTCAGTCTAATAATCTAAATGGCGGCAGTCTTAAAACATAAAAATTCGCATTTTGTTATATCTCGTCATTTCAGAATCCAATAAAGACGAGTTTAAAGTTGTCCAACGACTTTTACATTTAACTGAACTGAAATCTCCAGAAGATGATTCATCTAATTCAGAGATATTCTTGCAGGTTAACCTCAGTAGGCAGCTTTACTATGTTATCATTATTATGGTCAGAAATCTAAAACACAGCACCGTGTGACCTGCTATAAAGAAAATTAACTCCACGCCAGCCAGACCCAGTGCAGATGTCAAATATAAGTCAGATGAATTACATCTGTAAAGTACTTAGTTTTCTCCATTGACTGTGGAGAGGAATGGACTTTTCTAGGAGATCCTAGAATTACTAGCCGAAATTTACTCTTTTTTTTCCTCAAGTCTATAGTTAGATGAGATGAAACCAAATATTTGTAACTAACTGACCTTAAAAATATAGCCAAAACCAGCAAAGTTTAGTGTCTGGGTATCAAAAATGCACATGCACACATCTCTCACTCTGTTGCTTGACAATGTGTTAGTCCTTTACTTGGGAAAAACTGGGAGAATATTCTTTTTGAGTGTCATGGTTTAAGGCTGGGCTGGCCACTAAATCCTGAACAGATGCTCTCTATTAACCCCTCT
>NW_010164570.1:0-7569 GCF_000695765.1 Mesitornis unicolor | reverse complement strand
ATACAAAACCAATATAAAATCCTCCCCCCCCCCTCCCCCCAATGATGAATACATCACCAGAGGCTCTGCGGAGCTGAGCACTGGAAAAGTCCCAGTCCGGACTCAGCAGCAGGTGGGAGCAGGATGCAGGAACACACGAATCAGGATCAGAGGCAGACAAACTAACAGGGTTCTGCTCAGACCTCGGCCACTGCAGGATCGAGACGGACAGAAGGGTCCGAGATGGAAGGGCTCCAAGATGGAAGAAGGGTTCAGAACCTCATGATCCCTTGGCTTTATACCGAGTATGATGTATGTGGGACGGAATACCTAGTTGGTCAGTTTTGGGTCCGCTTCCCCCACCATAGGTGCAGACATGGCACCCATGATGAGACAACTGACCTTGAATGTATCAGTTCACACTGTCTGGGAAAAACAACCTGCTAGTTTTTAGCAAGTTCAGAGACTGAGCTGAAAAGTAAAAATCACTAAATAGAAAATTAGTTCTATTTAGCTCAAACCAGGACATTGAGGATGAAATTCACACCACAATTTGTATCTTTTCTGCTTTTGTGTGTCTTAAAGTTGTACAAGTGATAGTGCCTGAGCAAACACCTGCAATGTGTGGTTCTGATGTGTTTGTCTCCTGATAATTTGTTTTCAAGTCTTTAAAAGAAGACAATATTTTTAAATGGACAGGCTGCAATACAGTTATGTTAATTTGAGGATAAAATCCTCAAACCACTTCTGACAATTTTCCCCCTTTATTTCAATGATAACTTTATTTTAAATGCTGACTACAGTAAGGACAAGAAAATACAGGTGCCAGGTGCCCACCAGAGCCACTCTGTCACTCCTATTCTCAACTGGACAAGGGAGAGAAAATACTAAAGGCTCACAGGTCGAGTTAAGAACAGGGAGAACTCACCAAATACCAGCATAGGAAAAACAGACTTGACTCGGGGAAAAAAAATAATTTATACCAATCAAATAGGAGTAGGATAATGAGAAATAAATCTTAAAAATACTTCCCCCTCCACCCCTCCCTTCTTCCCAGGCTCAGCTTCACTCATTATTTTCTCTATCTCCTTTCCCTGCAGTAGCTCAGGGGGATGGGGAATAGGGGTTGCAGTCATTTCATCACACATTGTCTCTGCTACTCTTCCTCCTCAGGGGAAGGACTCCTCACACTCTTCCCCTGCTCCAGCTCTGCTCCCCCCAGCACAGAGTCCTTCCCACAGGACGGAGTCATCCATGAACTTCTCCAGCATGAGTCATTCCCATGGTCTGCAGTTCTTCATGAACTGCTTCAGTGTGGGTTCCTTCCACAGGGTGCAGTCCTTCAGGAACACACAGCTCCGGCACAGATCCTGCATGGAGTCACAAGTCCTGCCACAAAACCTACTCCAGTATGGGCTCCTCTCTCCATGGGTCCAGAGGTCCTGCCAGGAGCCTTCTCCAGTGCAGGCTTCCCACAGGGTCATAGCCTTCTTTGGGCATCCACCTGCTCCAGCATGGGCTTCTCCATGGGCTGCAAGTGGATGTCTGCACTGCTGTGGACCTCCGTGGGCTGCAGGGGGACAGCCTGCCTCACCATGGTCTTCACCACAGGCTGCAGGGGAATCTGCTCCAGCGCCTGGAGCATCTTCTCACCCTCCTTCTTCATTGACCTTAGTGTCTGCAGAGTTGTTTCTCTCATATATTCTCACTCCTCTCTACAGCTGCAGGTTGTCCTGCGCCGCTTCCCCCCCACCACTTCTTATGTATGTTATCACAGAGGTGTTGGTAGGCTCAGCTTTGACCAGTGGAGGTTCCGACTTGGAGCTGTCTGGCATTGACTCTATCAGACATCTGCTTCTAGAAGCTTCTCACAGAAGTCACCCCTGTAGCTCCACAGCTACCAAAACTTTGCTGCACAAACCCAGTGCAACAATGCAGAGCAAATTTATAGCAGATCCAGCATTGAACTCTTTGAGATTGTATCAGTCATTGGATGACCAAAGAGTCATGATAAAGGTGTTTGCTTTGTTAGCCAAGCAGTGGAAGAACAGGCTGTCTTCTTCCCTGCATTTTCCATGTGAAATTCTCTGCCATGGTTTTATGCCAGCTCTTGTCAGATGACTGGCCCTAGACCCAGTTGTTCTTTATATACTGTTTTCAAGTAATATAGTAAAGAAGCAGTCTCCTTGGTTTGTTAATTTGTACATTGCTTGAAGTCTAGTTCTTTTCCATCTGCTCTGCAATCTGCTGCTGTTATTATATTATGAGGGAAGCCAAAGAAATCCTCAGACCAGCTCCTGAGTTGTCATGCCACATTTTCCTTTCATTTCTTCTTAAAAGTACCTGTGAATGTGGTAGATCATTATTTCTTAACAACTCGAACAGTTTCTGTATCTCGGTCTGGTTTTATAGACTGCAGAAAGGCTGATATACACCAGTCATATTCAACAGATATGAATCCAAACATACATAACAGAAAGATGTTTCCTGTCCTTTTGCACCTGTAAGTAGCTTTAAAGAATAACTTTTTCTCTTGTAAGAGTTTCCAAATTAATTTTGATTTATCGACAGAGTACTGGCTATGTGTATACAGACTATAGAACTTGGATAACATTTTAGAACAACACATTTGCAGCAAAAGTGTTTCAGAAGGTTCTTATTTAGGGTTTATTTGTGGCTCTATCAAATTGTAGTATCCATCTTCATCCGAATAAACTCTTGTTTTTTGGGCTCAATTATTATTTCTGCTGACATGGTTCTTTGAAAAGCCTAGGGAGGCTGCCATGCTAATACCATTTTTGGTCTTCATAAGGCACCTGTGCAGTTATTTGTGCCATTGCATTTGTCTGTGCTCTCAATTCCTTGAACCGACAGCAGTTTCATCCTCCTTTTGTCTGCACACACTCTAATACAGCAAAGCATCTGTAAGCAGCTGTAAGCACTAAAATAATATTAAAGAAAGCTTGGACCTATTCCTTTGTTTGAAATTAAGATTTTATCTGAGTGTTTTTCAAGGAAGGAAGCATCTCTTTGTTTTTCTTCTTGCAGTGAAACTTGTTCTATAATGCTGAGATTCTAGACAGTTGAATATTTTCAAAAGGAGTAGCGAACTACAACTGAATCTACTTTTTCTAAAAACATTTGAGGATTTGGACCACATCTGTTCCATTCTGGTCTCTGACCTTTCTTCCTTTTCAGATATTTTGTATTTGAAATGTATTTCTGCATTTTTGTATATTCTCATCTTGTCATTTCCCTCCAATCAACTTTGTCAGTCCAGTTATGCAGCTCTCCTACTCTCCTTCCTTCTTCTAAGTATTGTTTAATATTCTACTTCCCCTATTGCATATGATTTTCTCTAGTTTTGGCTGATTGATAGTCTCCCTGTGGCCCTTGTCAAATTAAGCATTCAATAACTTGGCATGTCGAAGGATCCCGACACCCACCGGTGGAATCCATGGAGTAGGTGTGAGAGCCATTAGTGCTCATGAAGAAGCGACTGAAAGCAACAGATTCTCCAAGGGGTTTTACTCCACCTTTTTTAGGTTTTGCCTATACACAACAGAAATATTCTATAGGAGACAGAGTTTATAATTTAATTTAACTTTACTTTTTAAATTTTGACTTAGAATCATAGAATCATAGAATCAATATTTTGAGTTGGGAGGGACCTTTAAAGGTAATCTAGTCCACCCACCCCTGCAGTAAGCAGGGACATCTTTAGCTAGATCAGGTTGCTTAGAGTCCTATCAAGCCTGACCTTGGATGTTTCCAGGAATGGGGCATCTACCACTTCACTGGGCAACCTTTTCTAGTGTTTCACCACCCTCATAATAAAAAAATTCTTTTTTATATCTAGTATAAATCCACCCTCTTTTAGTTTAAAACCATTGTCCTTTGTCCTGTTGCAACAGGCCCTACTAAAAGGTCTGTCCTTATCTTTCTTATAAGCCCTCTTTAAGTATTGAAATGCCACAATAAGGTCTTCTCAGAGCCTATTCTTCTCCAGGTTGAACAACTCCAACACTTTTGGCGTTTCCTCATGAGTGACGTGTTCCATCCCTCTGATCATTTTTGTGGCCCTCCTCTGGACCCACTCCAACAGTTCCATGTCTTTCCTGCGCTGGGAACTATACAGCTTCCATTACCCCTCATCTGAAGGAGGCTGAAACACACATTTCTCATCCTCTTGGAGAGTGCCATGTACAAAAAACTTGCTGTCCTAATAGGAGTTGATCATGACTTTTCTTATTGAGAGTGACAATGAGTCCAAATTCTCTGACTTGCAAAGGTGTTGAACTAATGTCCCTTGAAAGAGGGATTGGATGTCATGTGTTCCCTACCATTTAAGTTAGGTGCATACACCTCTTCTATATTAACAGACAGAAATACAATTGCTGCATTTTTCAGTGGGCCTCATCTTCTAGGCAGGCTTTCAAAATACTTTACAGATGGAACTCCACAGGCAAACCAAGTGGAAGAATAACCACTTTGTGGATGTCAATCAATACAGAATGTGCACTAGAAGCCAAATGGCTTATTCCTGTGGAGAGTGAGCAGCTCCTGTACTTGCCTAGCAGCAGAACTTTAGGTGGCTTGTCCATCTAAAAAAAAAAAAAAAAGCCACGTCCCCAGAGTAAGTTAGGCAGCCCTCAGGCCTGTAGACTGGTGAGCAGAGGTTTTCAGAATCACATTTCTGTTGCTTGATTTCAAAACAATGCTTATAAATAAGTTACCAACCAGAAATGCTCAGTTGCAGCATCAATCCATCAGTCTCAGCTGTTCTGCACTGTGTCATGGATCTGTCTCGCTATGACTAAGGCATTTTTACATCCTGGTTTTGTTGTGTCTTGGAGATTAGCCTGCTGATCCTCTTGTGGCTCTTACGACTTTGACGTCTTGTCAAGCAAAATCCCTGGCTCGATGCCTCTTAATTCTCTCTGTTCTAGTGTCACAAAAGTTTCATCTGTACCTCCAAAACGTGCACTGGGGGTGGTTAGGGGCTGTGTGACTGGCTGTTGTGCTCTCTGTAGTGTTTGTGGGTAGCTATGTGTTAGGCCATTCTTATTATGATGTGCCAACTTATAGGACAACAAGTCTTGTCTCTGCACATATTCCAGTTTCCTGTGGATCTGACTTCAATACTAGCAGTAGAGGGATAGCTTTTCAGCTGAGCAAAGTGCTACCAAGTGTTACATTTGCCATTCAGTCATTTTAGAGTGACAAATATGGATGAGGAACTTTATATGCAGTCTTTTATGTATGTTTTCAGTTATACTCCTTGCCTCTGCTAAATTAAGAGTAATGGAATTTTGTGGTGCCATGTCTAACAAAATACTTCCTTGCAGCCTGTGTGAACTCCCATGCTGCCACTTGTTGGACATTGTCAAGGCATTTCACTTTGTCAGGTGCACCAAGGAAGATGAATTCCGTATAGATGATCAGCTATTTAGGGGGAATGCCAGATAACAAAACAGCCCCAGAAAAATACACAGAACATTTAGAGACTATTTATATCACTCAAGATAAAAGGCTTCTATGCCTTTCCTCCTTTTTCAGTGAGCCTTAAGCTACCACTCTGTATGGGTGCAGTTCTTGTAGATGCCTTGCATAGCATGCCCTGTATGCCATGTGCCAGCCCAGTGCCTTAGATACTCTCAAGTGTATAAAAAGCCAGCTGATTGGTAGTTAAGATGCACCAAAGTCACCAATATGGCATTAAAAGGCAACTAAAATCTCTCCAAAGTGTCTATGCTCTCATTGCAGTCCATGGAGGTTTAGGGTTCGGTTCAGATACGTCTGGGTTGTCAGATGTGTCACAGGCCTTACAAGAGATCCAGATCTCTTTGGATCATTATCTGGAGACCAGGATCTGTTACAGCGCCTGGAATGATTTAGTCACATAGGTTTAACATTATCTTTTGGTATGTGAATGTACTGTTTGGACATGCTAGCCATCCTGCAGCAGCATAAGGCAAACAAATCCTACAATAGCATAAGGACAAATCATGCTCTAATCTGTATTGACCATTCTGTCTAGGACTCCAATGAGAATTTGGATCCTTGGCTTACACTTAAATTTAAGTGCCTAAATTCAAGTTTTAGATTCCTATGATGGTCAAGAAAACACCATCTTAACACTGAGTTTCAGCCATGATTTTTATTCCAGCACCTAGAAAAATGTTGATAGCTCCACTGTGGCTTGTACATCTTTATCCAACTTAAAATTTAAAATGTTCCATTTGCTTTCAGACTGTCATTTTGGCAGCTGCTAAATAATCAACCTTTGAAAAAATGTTCTGAAATCCTACTTTCTTTGAACAGTTTATCTGGGATGATGCTGTTGTTTCCCTCTTTGTTCTGTGTGAACTCTGCTACTAACTCCAGAAAAATGATAATACATCTTTTTACTGACTCGCTGTTTTTAACTTACTTACCTTTTGCAGCAAGGAAGCACCTTATGACAGGATTTTTTGGACTGCGTTTTAGAATGTGTGTCTCAAGTCTCTTGTCTTTTGGCTCCTCTGCTCTGCCCTATTCTGTCAAAATTGTGGTCTACTTTCTACAGGCTTTGGCTTGCAAAGAGCAATTTCCCTGGCATTGCAGCTTCCAGATTTACTGTCAAAGGTTAATAGTGGGTTTGTCTCAAATCCCAGTCGCAAACTTGTCCTTTGTCTATAACATTCACAAGTATTGGCTTCTCAGCCTTTAATTATTTACACTTATCCTGTCTATCTCTGAAGAGCTTTTTACTCTGTTATGTGCTTTAACTGCTGTTTTTTCCACTCAGTGTTTTCTTAGATTGTGCTATTCATGCAATATGAATATACCTTGCTACAGAAGATGGCAAAGCAAAAAGAAGCCTTTTGACAAACTATAGAAAATCTGAGCTGACCATGACAGTTGGAACCCAGCAGCTATTAGCCCTCCTGTGGGGTATAAGACATGAGTCCTAGCCAGGAAGCAGAGTAACCAATTAGTGAAAACTGCTGTAATCACTACCTAAAGCTAGAAAAAAGTGAAGATTTTTCCACAACAGAATTAATTTTATTTTTGGTACTGTTAAAATATATATCCTGGTAACATCATAAGGCAAGCATGGGTTGTTTTTTTAAAAAATGTCAACTACTCTTATTTACATTTAAATTAAAACCTGAACGTTAAAAACTGAAAATTAAAAATAGAGAGGTTTTTTCATTTTTAGCAGCCAAAAATGCGTATTTTAAAAAGTCAATTTCTCTTTGTGTTTTGAAGTGAAAATAATATCGCACAGAGCATAAAAGACACAGGATATAATAGTAATACTTAATAAAATAGCAGCGCATTTCATTACTATTTGTAATGAGAAATTGACAGTGCTAAAAATATTTCTGCTCTTCCATAAAAAGTTGTAGCTGTATTTTAATCAGTAAATGCACTTAAAATATGCACAGATTCTTAAGAGTTTCTTTATAAGAATTGTCTATTTTAACTCTTATGGAAGGTCTGTCAAGTTGCATATTTAATTTAGGCATTAATTACTTATAGAATATGATGCACAATTTATAGTAGGCTTCCTGAATGCTTTCACAGAATCACAGAACGTTAGGG
>NW_010164569.1:0-21136 GCF_000695765.1 Mesitornis unicolor | reverse complement strand
GGATAAAGGCGAAACCTCCAGGAGACATGTTCTGGAGTCAGGAAAGCCCTTTTAGGGGCACTGATCTCCTCGGTTGGGCTGGCCTGGGGTGTGTGGGGGCCCAGGGTCAGTGGGGAGGGGGGTTGCTCACACCACCATGTTGCAGCCCTGGGCTGTGGTTCTGTGCTGGCACTGGGTAGAAATCTCCAGAGGACAGTCCCAAAAGCCTCTTTCCATACAAAATTTATGATGTGGAGTGGAAAAAATGACTTTCTCACAGAGGTGACTTACAGTAGGAAAAAACACCTGCGGGGCTGAGCTGGCGCAGAGCCCTGTCCCACGGGAGTCTCTATCTGGGCACCCACACAGAGCTGAGAAGGTGTTTCCGACATCCTGGAAACATCCATCAGGCGAGCCGATGCTCTGGCATAGACCCCTGCTGCTTTGCGGGGCCAAGGGGTTCTGCCTCAGTCTCTGCTCCCAGGGCTGCTCCCGAATCTGCTTCGGCACAGACCCAATGTTCTAAGGTGTGCATGGAGCGGGCTGCCCTGACAGGGAAGTGGCTTTGGGGACCAACGCCACCTCCATGGGTGGGCAGTGGAGGCTGCAAAGCCTGCTGCAAAGTGGGGATGGCGCATCTACCTCCTCCCCATGGCAACCGTGGGGAAAATAATATTTGCCTCTTTTTGTGCCACATCTGGCCTCTAACACACAGCTGCAAGCAATGCCGCTCTCTCTCAGCTCCCTTACAGAGCATAAAAGCAGAATCGAAGTGTCAACATTTGTTTTGAATTAACTTGTGGAAACACACACAGCTATTGTTAAAGCCAGAGACTTCCTGCTGGAAGCTGCCGTTTCATAAACTTAATACCCTGTGAGACAAAAGGGTTTTGCTGAGGAAGCAAAACCACATTGGTTTTTTGTTTTATAAATACTTTTTTAGATAAAGACAGTGATAAGATCCAAAGCTGGGGAGAGAGAGATGTACCTGCTACAGGAGTCTTGCAGACTTACAGTAATATTTTATGTGCTGAGGGTACGGTGGGATTTCAGAGACAAGGGAGCCATGTCCAGATTTGCCCAGGAGCAATAGGCAGAGACCTGACAAGGTGATGACAGCCCATGGGCCATCTTCACTGCTGCCTCCCCTTCTTCAACCACAGCCTCAGCGCTGCTGATCTTGGGACATCGGAGAGATTCAGATGAAAGCATTGAGTTTAACGCGATGAACCTAAAAACCAGGAAGCCTCGACCAGACTTACACTTGTTGCTTTGCTCTGCTGCAGGTTTCTCTGGTGTGTTGCTGGGTGCTGAGCACCACAGAGGTGCCGAGGGAGATGCTGTGGGGTTTTTGCCCAGCCAGCCCCAGAGAAGGAATTCACATGCGGTGGCCATCCAAGCCCTGTTTGCTGTGAGCAGGGCAGGTTGTTTCACAACTGCTGTTTGCCCTCAAACCAAAGGTAGGTGGAAGTCGGGGCAGGGCGTTGCGGCAGGCTGTGGACACAGGCTGTTATCTCTGGGGAGCTGAGATAGTGGCTATATTTAGCCCCGTGAAGGCCCTTGCACAGTGGTCTTGGTGATTTCCCCACAGCTTTCCACCCCTCCCAAGGCTGAGGGATGAGGAAGAGCTTGCTCCCTGCCATGAGGAAGACACCCCTGGGGTGTTTCTTCCTGGGGGAGCATTGCCAAACCAGTCCCATCCATGACAGACATCTCTGGCAGGAGAGTTCCACTCTCCCATCAAATTTTGCTTTTCGTGCAGCTGGAGGATTTACCCCAGGGCCACTTGGAACAGGACAAGGTGGCTCCCACACCCTGGGGCACAGCCCTGCTGGCTCAGTGTAGGAAGGGATACAGAGCAGCCCTCTTTCTCCCACTATGGTTCCTTCAGAGCCACCTCTACCAACAGGCTTGAGTAGGTCCTTGGGGTCTCTTCCTGGTCCTGCCACCCCTTCCAGTGCTCTGTCAGAGGCAGGAGGGGATGGAACATCTTCTCTTCCCTTTCGGGATCTTGTAGGCTGCCGGGCAGCCCTCAGCGGGGAAGGGGAGCGGGGCCAGGGGTGTTGTGCAACATGTCCACACTGCAGCAGGTTGCGGGGCCAAGGCTCAAGGGCGAGTGTTGTAAACCGGCGGAGCAGCTGATGTAACATCATCCCACACCTCGTACCCTCCCCCAAATCAGCAGCCCCTTCCTGCTACCTCCTGCCACCCTATCTGCCGTGCCCCATTGCTGCTGGCAAGCACAGTGGCTTCAACCCCACTGTGCCCCCACACCCAACTGCAGCCCCATCCCAGCCGGGAGCACCCAGCAGCACAATCTGGGGGGTGGTCTCCATCCCTGGCTGCTGAAAGTCCTCGGGGCAGCGGCAAAGGTGCCACACTCCTTTTGCTCACCACAGCAGCCCATGGAGGAAGATGGTGCCCACCATGATGGTGCAGGTGATGCTTTTGCAACATTAGTGCTTGCCAGCAATTTCCAAATTGTCCATGCTGAGAAACTGCTGCTGCCTTTGAGCCAGGATGCAATGCTTGCTCCAAGGGGTATTTTTAAAGTCCACCTGCCTGGGACAAGGCTGTGAGGGTAAATTTAATTTTTGAAGTAATTTTAATCGGATGTTGCTTCATATCAAAATGCACAGGGAGAAACTAATTTTGGAGTCATTTTTGTCACTGAGGGCATGTGGTCAGGCAGGAAACCCCAACTGAAACAGAAGAGGCTATTTTGGGCAGCACTGGGGCACTACAGGAGAGTCAGCCGGGCCAGTGCAGTGCTCCAGGAGCAGTGGCAGTTAGCAGCTTGATGTGCCATCCTCCAGAAAGGACATATCCATGGGTGTTCGGCCATCAGTACTCCCTCATCCCTTCTAGATGTGCCAGTGGGTTTCAGCCACACTCAATGGGGAAGTGGGAAGCTTACAGACCCCTCTTAAGTTTTGTGGGAATCAACAGCTAGTGGGGGAAGACCCAGTGAGCATCCTCACCGAGCAGAAGTGGAGCAGAGCTTGGCTATGGAGGCCCGCTGGCCAGTGAGTGTCTGCACCAGCTGGGCAGCCAGCACTGACAGCCTCTTGGCCAGCTGTAGCATGTGCCATGGGGCTGGTTTTGGAGCAGTGGAGAAAGCTGGGGTAACGAAAGCAGGAGAGAGGGACAGCATGACATAAATCTGTAGGAAAGAAGGCTTCTCTCGCTCTACAGTTCACCAGACAACTTGGTCTTAGCTGCATGCTAAGGCCTGATGCGTGTTGCTTGGAAGCTCCTTGTGGTCCCAGGCCGCTGTGCAGCCCCTATACGGTCACAGCAAACACAGCTCCACCAAAGAAAAGACTTGAAACGTCCTGTTGAGTGCTGGGATTCCCCTCTTTTACTTCCATAGGTCTCAAACTCCTGTGGGCATTCAGGGAAATTAGGCAAGGAGCATTTAATGTGCCCCAGTATCAAAGGAAATCCTGCTTATGGGTAAGGCTCTTGACTGTGCTTTGGGGAGCTGTGCTCCAAGGCAGAGGCCCCACTGCTTCTCCTGGCTCTGTCCTGAAATGAGGAGTTACTTCAGTACGTTGGCTGCAGGCCCGGGGTAGGATATTTACCTTGGCATGGCTCCCCTTGGATCTCGTCTGCGCTCATGGTCAAGCACCCCGAGGAATGTGTACTCTGCCCTGATGAAGACCATGGCGCCTTTCCTTCCAGCCCAACGCACACAGAGGAGATTTTGTGGGGTCAAATGCAAAGCTTGGCCTCGTACTATGTGTTGTAGCAAAAGCCTGGGTAGTATAAAACCATTGGTTCTTAATAACAATGCCTAGCAAGAAAGACCATGCAAAATCCTTGCCAAAAAAGGGAGGTTATGGGGGAGGAAATGAATGCAAATAAGTTACTACAAATGCCCGAAGGAAAACTGCTATCCTCAGAGAAAAAGGGGATGGGTTTCCAGTGAAGGAAGAACACCAAGGGCAGCACAAGGAGACAAAATGACAGCAGAGCGCCCAAGTGATAGGGAGGCAGGAACAACAAAGAGGTAAGTCCATGGCCAGGCACACAGTGTGCTTGCCAAAAATGTTATAGCAGTGCGAAGGTGAGGCACTATATGCAGGGTACCAGGTTAAAGCAACCTCGTCCCCAGAGGCTGGGACTCAGGAGTGGGTGAGACCCTCCAAGAAGAGCAGGGTACCTCCTGCTTTCTCAACATTTACGATGTTCTCTTCAGAGAGCTGCTCCAAAACCTTGCCTTCATGCAGTCTCCAGATTTCATTCCTATCAGGGAAGTCTTGGAAAAATCATAGCAAAACAAAGGAGGTTGGTTGTCTGCACTGCTCTGGTCTTTGTTCATCTCCTATTACTGATCTGCCCAGCTTCCCGTTGCTCCGTGGGATGGCGTGCAGAAGCAGAGGATGCTGCCAGCCTTGAGCAGCAACCGCTGAAATCTTGCAGTGGCTGAAAACCAACGCAAAGAAAGTGCAACCCCTTCCCAAAAGTAAACCAAGCTACTCAGTGTCCATCAAGTTTCCCTGGATGCCACGGTTCCTGGGCAGAAGTTAAAGTGCTGGAAGGCAGAGCAAGGTGGTGCAGACACAGCAGGGGGCGAAGGAGAAGGTCTTTGACTGTGTAAGGTGGGAGACCAGCCCATAGTCATCTGAACCAGCAAAGCTGGAAAAAAGCAGCAATAGCCTGGGCCTGCAGGAAAATCAGCAAGTTGAAATAAAGATGATGGTTCTGAAAGTCACCACAAGCAGGCTGGGAATTGGATTTGCTGACTTATCTGCTCCTGATAAAGTAGAGGCAAATCTAGAAGAGTGCAAAAGTACATAGCAGCTGAACATCCCCTGGTGACTGCTGTATTTCGGATGACTGATTCTGAGAAAGGAAGTGAATGCAATATTGCTTTTTCATGTCTTGTGCAAGAGACATCAACGTGGGCATCAGTGTGACTCCACATACGTGTGCACACACACACACACATACCCACATGGACACACTCCTGCACAAAGATGTGCATGGAAAGATGTAAGAGTTCAGTGCTGTGGAAAGATGTAAGAGTTCAGTGCTATGTCCTGTGCTCAAATAAGCTCAAAGAGCAGAACATCAGCTACTGCTGAGCTTCTCAGTTGCAGAGAAAGAAAAAACCTGGTCCCACAGATCTTGAGCTGTCTTAGGTTTTGATCTTTTTTCACCTCCAGAACTGCAACGGTAACTCAGGCATTTTTTCTGAAAGCCAAGTGCCACTTGGTCTTTACTGATAGGCCATCTTTCCTAATCTTTCAGAAATACCTTGACCCCTTTGTGCAGTAGTGCTCCATCCAAACTAATAGTGCAGTGCTGAAAAACTGCAGGAAATACAAATACTCTCTGCATTAATTTTCCCCACCCATGTAAAGGTCCCTTCAGAACACGAGGTTTCCTGTGCTGTTCGGGCACCCAGTGTGATGACAGCCTGGAAAAGACCAAACACGGTGTTTTTTGAAGCTGCTTGCTGTAACCTTACCATCTGAGACTCACAGAGTGCTTTGGATCTCGTCATCAGCACGCCCCAGAGACAGGAAGGTGCTGTCGTGTCCCAGATGTGACCCGTCTAGGCTGGCTGCCCCATGCAGGGCTGATCCACCTCGAACTCTGCCAACTTTCTCAACTCTGATTGCGTGGTCTTGAAATGACTTCACGTCCAGCTTCCACTTTCCAACTTCCCCTCCTTCGAGGTCATTGCTGACTGTATGCTCCATGTGAGCCCTGACATGGCCTACTGCAGCTCGGTTTGAGCTGTTTGACAGTTTGGGGACAACCTTTGTAGCCCTCATTTCCACAGCCACTAGAGTTGTGGTTGTGGTGGGGTTTGCTCAGGTAAGAGATTTGTTTGGGTCCTCCGAAAGGGAGGCAGAGTTAGCCAAATTGAGTAGTATTTGATTAACAGCTTAACCCAAGCTGTTTGTGGCCCCCCTGACAGTCAGGGCCGGATCCAGCCCATGCCATGTCACAACTGGGGCTGTGCACCATCCTGGTGCAAGGAACCACGTGTCGCACATGCAGGATGGTGCTACCCTGGCACCCAAACTGCCTTCAAGCTTTTGTAGCCTCTGCTTAGACATGAGCTAAGTATATATATAAATATATACTTATAAATAGCAGTCAGTGGCCCCTGGTTAACCCAGGGGCTTTGATCACGAAGCCGGCTCCATGTGTCAGCACTTGGCCGCTCTCAGCCTCAGCTCTCACATTGGCTGCAGCCAAGTTCATCAGCACTCCTGGCTCATTGCTGCCTTGTGGTCTGGGTAATGGTGGGGACGCACACACACATGTGTTTCATTAGACACCCATAAATATGAAAATACATATTTGTCTATTATATGGCAATAAATACGCTTGCACATAACTACAATATACCGTTTGTAGTAGAAAATACAAAGCATAAATTGCAAATTAAAACTTAAGTGCAAAGCAAATTGTAGAGATTTCTAAAGTTAAGTAATAGATTTAGAAGAAATCTCTAAATAAAGGGTTGGAGGCAGCTGCTGCAGGGCAGAGAGGACTCTTGACACCAACACTGCAAAGCAGGCAATGTCCCCAGCCAGTACGGACACTGCAGTGGACACAGGCCTGACTGCTGCCAACCACGGTGCTCTGGCCCCCAGCATTTCTTATCTGCATGAGTGTGCATCCCGTTTATCGAGGGGACTTCCTTTGTTTTGCAGCCCACTCTCCCTTAAGGGTGTGTTTTCACCTTATGATCAGACGGCAAGGTTGTGATATGTCAAAGGTATTGTGCCGTGCTTTAATTGCCTTTTCTAGTTCATTACAAGGTTCGAGGCTCTTAAATCATCATCAGGGTTGTGTTCCCCACCACCAGGCAGTGCTGAGGCTGTACATGGAGCACTGGGCCCAGTCTGGGCCCCAGGGCGAGGGAAGGGGAAGGGGAAGGGGAAAGAGAAGGAGAAGGAGAAGGGAAGGGGAGGGAGAATAAGGATGGCTCTCAAATGGTTCAGTGAATGTCTCACAGCTTTTGCATATAGGAAGTAGCAGATGAGCAGGAGTTCATGACACTGTCTCAGAGCAAAGCCCTTCCTTTAATTAATTTATTAGTAATATAAAATTGATCTAATCTGTAGGAAGCAATCAAATATGCAAAAGCCAAGTTATCCTAATCTAAGGTAAACACACACATCTCTTACTAATACTGAGGTATCTTATTCTGCATAAAGCAAACAAGCCTATCTGCGGGCTGTGTGGAAGCAGTCTGGCTCCCAGACCTTTGCCCACAGCGCACGATGGGACTCTTGCACCTCCGAAGATCCCTGCTTGCCTTGGCTCCCGCTCATGCTGGCTATTGCTGTCACCCAGGGCATGCTCGGGTGTCCTCAGTCACTTTGGCTGGTTTGTCTCACCGCTCACTCTGGTCTAAGACTTTCTACATGAGTGAAGATTATATCAGAGAGCCTGTCATCCCATCACCTGCGAGCATCAGACCACTCCTATTTTCTTCTGTTTATGAAGGAGGTATATGTAAAATGTGCAGCTCCCTGTCACGGGACCTTCTGGATGCTAGAAACTGATCAGAGTTCAAAAAGGAAGCAGATGCATTCACAGAAGAAAAAATGGCATTGCTGCACACAAAGACACTGCTACCTTTTCAGGAAATCCCGATCTGCAAATAGAGCCGGTGGGGAACGTAATCCAGAGAGGAATCACTTGTCCAGCTCATCTCCTCCTACCGGGCTGCAGGGGGAGATGGACCACATTTGACCTTGAGGACTTGCAAAAAACCTTGCTCAGTGTCACAGCTATATTGGAATTTCTCCCTAGAAATCTTCACAGAAGGCAAAATCCTATGAGCAGAGGGTAGAGTGAAGAGCAAGGCTGTCCAACTTCTCCTTCCTACCCAAGGGCTCCCATGTAGAAATGCTTCTGGGGTTTGCAAATAGCTCAAAATCACCTGTGGAGACAGGTAGTGACAGCCATCCTGAGATGACGCTTCCTCACCCACATGCTTTGGCTGGAGAACCCAGGCAGCATTGGTAACTCCAACCACCCTGTTACTGGGAGAGCTGGGACCAGCAGCAAGGGCATTGGTGAGCATCACTGGTGTAAAACTGAAAGGCACTTGCCTCATGGCAGGTGAAGTGAGTCTTTTCTTGATAATAAATGGGGCCATGAGAAGTAGCAGCCTGAGAGACTGTGATTTCTGTGATCTAAGCAAAAAAAACAGTTTATCATCCAAAAGCTGCCCTTTATGTCAATGTTAGCACCCCAAATTCTGTGAAGCAGGCTAAGCACATGGACAGGGAGGGTCCCAGATGTGGCCTAGTGGCATCTGAGCTCAGGGGCTCCAGTGTCTAGAAAAAGCCTGATAAGAGCCAGGAATTCAAGTGGTCCTGAAATAGTGGTAAGGGCAGCTGGGGACTGCCTCATATGGACACACGGGCCGGGGCAATGGGGCTTGGTATGCAAGGAGGTGGCCCCTGCCCCACACACTCAGTGTCACATTTCACTCCCGAGGAGACTCGCATGGGCGAGCAACATGTGCTGTGTCTCACAGGCACTTGGAGACCGTCCTTTGCCTGTCCTACATGAGCTACGCGAGGAGAGGGGTCATTTTCATGGGCAGCCCCCAGAGCTTGAGCTGGCCTCCATGGAAGCCCTGGCCACCAAGAGGCCATCAAGAGGCCACCAAGCTTGGCCACCAGGGTAGGACCCCAAAACTGCACAGCTCTCCCTGGCCTCCCTCCAGGATGTCCTGTGCCCTGTGGTGAGGCATAGCTTTTCCTGCTGTCCTTTCAAATTCTCCAGCCTCAGCCTTTGCCTCCTTGGGTGACATTTTGGAGGCACAGGCAGCCATAGCGTTCTCATTATGGGTTGCTATGGTGCTGGCCTGGTTTAGGGAACATCACAAGGTTTGGGGAAAAGATTGTTTTCATAAGTTTCCCTGTCTCACAGGACTCTGTGGTGGTGCTTATCATCATCCTGCCCACAGGCAACCTGCTGGAGTCTGGGCTAAAGTGTCTGACCCAAAGCCAGTGCAGATGTTGGCATCAGAGCAAGGTGTAAAATCAGAGGCAGATCAAAGTCAGGTTTCAGCTCCAAAAACTGGAGCAGCAACTGGAGGCTTCCTCATGGTTTGCCTTTCCTGTGCCGGATGAGTTTTGCTCTTACCAGAGACTGTGATCCAGTTTCTGTTTCAGTCCCACAGAGACCAAAGATCATCCAAAAGAGGATCCTGAGATTTCCTGAGCTCTTTTACCAGGTCATCTGAGATATCTTGATCTATAGGCCCCATAGAATTATTTAAAGCATGCTCTTTCCTGGGATAAACTAAAGACTGCAAGAGACAGGCATGGATCTGGGATGAGCATGCTAGGTAAGCCCAGTGCCAAACAAAGTGACAGCCAGCTACTGTGTGGCCATGTGACTCCAGCTTTTTGGAGACTATTTTTTAACCCGTAAGTAAACCATGGTGTAACCTTGCTCTCCCTTTCATCTTGCAAAAAGGATATTCAAGCTCCCTCCAAATTTTTGGAGTTCCTTAACACCTTTCAGTCTCAGCCCGGTCTCAGTTTGGAGGAAAAAGTGAGCAGGTGCCCACATTGTAGCCAACAGAGATGTGTGCTCCACCAGTATCGTTGCAAAGTCCCCTGTGCTGGTGACAGATGCTCTTTGTGGTGCACAGGGCTAATGCCCCTTTAGTTCTATCTTAACTCCAGGCTTCAAGCAAACATGGTGAGCAAACATCTTCCAGAAGGTGCCTCCAGTAAGCAGCACCGTGGCTTCCTCATCATCCCTCTGGGCACTCTGAGGTTTCCCTTTCCCCAGTGTTGGCTCTCTGGGAGGTCGCTGCTGATCCACCTCGGGCACAGACAGCTGTGTCGTATGCCTCTGCTCAGCCCTGTCCTCGGGGTGCTGACGGCACAGAGTTTCATCTACCCCAGACTTCTCCTCTAGGTGAGCCTGGGGGTGGTGATGGAAACCCACACTTCCCTTCTTGCAAATGCGAGAGGAAGGTGGGAGCCCCAGATCTGCAGAGGCGGTCGAAAAGCTGACGAGGAGTCCATGGAGTTAAAAGTGCTGTTTCGTATCCAGTGCAGACACAATGTAAACATGCTGAAAACCCTCTGGCAGCAAGCCTGTACCCAAAGCCACACAGACTTATTGGGAAACCAGGTGCAGTTGCCCAGCCTTCTCCTCTCTGCTCCTGGTCTGCTGTGTTCCCACTCTGCGTCTCTCTATCCCATACTGGCGTTCAAGAGCAAAGTGAAACAGGGGCTGGACGTAGCCATAGAAAGCTTTGCGGTCTCCTCAGAAGTGCAGGAAACTGCGAGTGGCTCCAAAAGCCAGAAATGGAGCATCAAGGAGTTTCAGTCTAAGTCACCTTAACTCTGCCCAATACCAAGCTGATGGGAATGGTCCCACCACTGTGATGGTGAAACAGGATCTTAGGAAGGGTCTTAAAGCTCCCCTGTGGTGGATGGCACATATTACAGGATCCAGTGGGGCCGTTCCCTGCCTGGCTTGGAGCATCTCCTGCCCTGATTGCATGGAGATCCGGAGGGCGGCTGTGGGGTCTGTGCCAGTCATAGATCACATGGAGGTGGTGTGCTGTCAGCTGAAGCTCCAGATGTATTCTGAGAAGGGCTGCTGCAGAGGGTGGTGAGCCCCATACACGTGTCTGGGCAACCCTGAAGCGCAAAGTCAACACAAGCCCCTGCCAGGCCTTGAGCTGCAGCTGGAAAGAGGAGCCACCAGGCTCCCGTGTCTCTTCCAGGTGACCAAGAGGGGTCAGACACTCTTCTGTGAAGAAGCCTTTCTCCAGCATCCTGCTGGGACATGGCCAAGTGCTTGATGGCCATTCAGGTCCCCTTGGGATGCAGATGAAAGTGCTTGTGCCCTGCCAGGCTGGCATGGCTCAGCAGTGACTACGTAACATCAGTCACCCCCAGAGGAGCGAAACGCCAGGTGTCTGCCCTGACACTGAGCATCTGACTTTGTCCCTTTCTCGGGAGGTAGACAGATGTTTGAGGGAACATCTGGCAGCTGGTTTCATGGTAGCCTGCAAGGCCAAGAGCTGCCAAAGTCTCACTCCTGCTGTTTTAGCTTTTGCTGCCAGGCTGGGGCTGTTTAATGTAGCTGGTGTTATTTGCCATGCCCTCTGGTCCCCATGCTGTGCTGTGCGCTTCCCCAGAGGCTGCTGGGGCTTGGGGCTCTTGGCAAGGCGCTGGCAGACTCAGACAGACTGTGCTCCTGCCTGTGTGTGTAACCCCAGGGTTATCTCTGGAAAGCCACACAGCCTGGTTTGGATACAACCTGTATGGTTGTACCCATGTGCAGCTGATGGGGGAGGAAGTCCCACAGCTGTTGAGCTCATCCCAGTTACCTCTCATCTCCTACAGCTTTAATCATCTCCCCAAAGGGCCTGGGATAGCCTTAATTGGAAATGGGGGCTGTGCTGGTGAATGTCAGGTTAAACGTGTGTTTTCTTCATGAATGAGGCAATCTGCATCCTAGCATACATGAGATGTGTGGATGACTCACATACGCTGAAGATTTTGGGCTGCCCTGTGTATCTCCACACCACACAGTCCGCTCAGAACAGCTTCTCCTCCCAACCATGTGGGAGGCAATGCCAATCACACCCAGCATCTCCTGCATGACAGCATCCCATGCACCCATCTCCTCCCAGCCAGCTCAGGCGGTGCTGTCTGCTCATGGCAGTGTCATCTGCCCCTTGGTACTTCACAAAAGTCACAAAGCCACAAGTTTGGCTGAATCAGCACAGCTTCACTCCTAGGAAGCAAGAGCCGAACCATCATGGTCCCAAGGCTCTCAAGTCTTTGTTTCCCAGAGAAATAGTAGCCAGGGCATGGACTGGTGCTGGATGCTGCAATCTGCAGCTGCCCAGAGCTCTGGTTTGCAGTAGATGTGCTGCCATGGCCAGCCCCAGGGCTTTCCAGAGGGATTGGCAGTATCCACTCACTGCAGGAAAGACGTGTGCTGAAGGTTGCAAGCCCACTGTTCATCTTGAAGCTCTTCCTTTGTGGTGGCAAAAGCATATCGCAGGATCTATTGGAGACCTTTACGCATGGGTCTAATGTTGACCTATGGCTTGCTGTTTGGGTTTCAAAGGTTTAGAGAAAGGGACATGCAGACCAAGTGGTCAGTATTAAACAACCCCTGCTTGTAGAAAATGGGATTAAGCCAGAGTGAGCTGGGAGGAATGAAAGAAGGAAGAAAATGAGCACAGCGCTTTATGTGCTGGGATTTAGTGGCACAGTTCCTCCAAGGGATGACAAAATGCCCAGCCCCAACACTCCCACATGGCTCTGGTGGGAAAACACAGAGACTGCCTGCGTCCTGAGAGGCAGCTGAGCTCCCTCCGTGGATGTCAGCATTTCTCTGTGGATTTGGGAACCTCCTGGGAGACTGCCAGTCTCTGAGAAAGGCCTTGCGCACCTTAAAAATCAGGACCTCGGTAGCTTCTGGGCATCCCACTCAAACAGGCAGCCCAAATTACAGGAGAATTAAAAATCTTTCCTCAGGTTTTCCAGGGAGGGCTGGTGGGGCATTTTACCAACAGCCACCTAAGTTGCAGCGAGCAGCAGTGAGCGTGCAGGCAAACCTTCTGCATTTATTCATTAACAGTAGATTAAAATTCTGACACTAAAATTAAAGCAGGAATACATCTTGGAAATGGAAACCCCTCCCTGCGACGGGAGACGAGCCTCCGAAGCAGTCTTGGCAAGCCCATTTGAATACTTCTCATATGAAAATTGAGGCGGTGTCAGAGCCATGGCTACAGGGCTCAGTCCTCCGCTGGTTTCCCAGTCTCATCCCAGTGAGTTTGCCGCAGCAGCGTTGTCCCAGATGCTGAGCTCTGGAGGTGATGTGCTAACCGCAGGGCCCGCTGGAGGTTTAGGATTGTTTTAAATAATGCAGGCTGCTTGATTAGCTGAACCAGCCGCTCTCTGCCTACACACTTGCCATGTACAACAAACACGCTCCATTTTTGGCTTCAAGCACCCTTTCCATGTCATCAATGCAAAAAATTATGTGGGCACAATATGTTGTAAAGGCAAGGAGATACTGCAAACCCCCTGCCTCCCCAGAAGACAAAAAAAACCCCCTCATTTATTTAACATTACAGGAAATAAACAGTTTAATCTACCAGCCACAAAGAAAATACTAATTTATCTTGGTTGCTGTGAGCGCTAGAAACTTGATACAGCCAGCTCCTCTGTGAGAAGGCGATTGTTTCTATTTTTGCGGGGACTGGTATTTGTGGGATTAAGCAGGACGCTCTGGACGCAGCCCCAGCTCCCTGGGTGCCTGCTTTTTGGGCAGTATGGCAACAGCAGTATTTTGCATGGGGCTAAACGCCCTGTCAGTGCAAAGCAGTGTGCAGTGCAGTTGGATCTGGCAGAGAGCAAAGTGGTATAATAAAGCCAGAACGCTCATCCTGCATGAGACTTTTGCAATCAGTGGGATTTAGGCAGTGTTACTCCAGGGAGGAATACCAGCCTTGCCTACGTCTTTTGCTCCTATTGAATCTTGGGGTAGCCCTCCACTTTGCTTGAACATTGGGACCTTTCTGCCCATTTCAGACTCAAAGCAGATGCTCAAATGGAAAGGATAAATATGGCACATACCAAAGCCCATCAACAAATGTGGTCCCTAAAGTAGCAAAAAGCGGTAGTTGCCTGTGCTGATACTCCAATTGCTCACCTTCCTGGTACCTGCTGGGTCAGCAGAACAGCTGGTGGTGATTGACTTTGGCAGCAGCCAGAAGGGGCTGACCCCATCCTCCTGCTTTTCATCCCTTAATCCTGTGGTCCAGAGCTGACATCCTCAAGGTGGTCTGTGGGCAGCCTGTTGTTAGCATGCCATTCCTAGAGCCCCACACCAGAAGGTGTCTTCTGTGCTCTTGTGGTAGGAGAAGCAGATAGCCAGATGCATTTCCCATGCAGCTAATATTGTTTCCAGCGCTGTCAATCAAGAAGGCGGGCACGAATAGACTGTGGTGAACAAAAATACGTGGGCAAATATTTGAAGGTGGTCTGGGTCTCCAGCGCTTGCCATTCTCTTGTCTGGAGGGCACCATGACATCTGCTCCAGTGTGTGCAAGTGCTGATGCTGAGGAGCAGCATCCTGCAAGGCAATGGGAGAGCTTTCATGGTCAGCAATAACTTGGTTTTATCTCTCTCTGTGTGGGTCAGGTTGAGGTAACTTGGTTGGTTGGCACAGCCTGCTCTTGGCTTTCTCTGAAGAGTTTTAGAAGAATTAGCCTGCATGCTAGAGGCAGAGATGCAAGGGGCCCCTGTGAGGACTCCTGCACATCAAATCCTACATCTGGGATTTGCACGGGGTTTGGGCTCAAATCCAAGCCAATCGTGCAAGGGGTTGGCCATGCCACATCCCAGCAGAGCGCACCATCACCAGGAAGCTGTGCAGGCACGGATGCCTTGTTTCAGAGCTGCAGCTGGTGGGACACCAAGGAATGGATTCACCTCTACCACGTCTGGGACAGACCTTGGGAATGACTAGGAAAGGAACAAGATGGAAATGCTGCTCGCCTCAGTGTACCTGCAGCCAGGGTGTGCCCACACCACAGATGCTGTCCACAACTCCGGTCTCCCCAGCGCCAGAGGAGAGCACCAAGGATTTTTAAAAGTTCTGGGATGGTTTCTACACCAGGAACAGGCTGGGGTTATTCAGTTGTCAGTGGACACATGAGGTACAGCTGTGAAGGGGCAAAGAGGAACTGGCTTTCACCAGGTGAAGCTCTTGGATGTCCTGTTATAAAGAAGAAAGCAGAGCTGGTTTCTTTCCACAATGTAGAGCTGAGGGGAGGAAGTCCTTGCTGTGGGATATTGAAGTTTGCAAGAGTTCAAAAAGGGATGCCTTGAAGAAATAAGCCATTGAGAGCTATTAGATGGAGACACCTTGTCTGGGTCAAGAAATGCTGATCACGGGACCTGGGTGCGGTTTTGAGGAGAACTGCATATTTCCCAGTCCTCTCTTTCCTCCTTAAGCAGAATTTTTTTTTGTTTGTGGCTTTTCCCCCCCTTGATTTTGTTGAAAACTTCTTCGGGAACAAGAACAGGAGCTGATGTGTGGAGCACAGGCTGTTCCAGGGTTATAGAGCTTTATTGCTCCCTGGCAATAAATAAGATCTGCTGCGATAGTCTGAGGGGAGGGCAGACTGGCCTGGTTTATGGCCTCCTTTGTCTTCCTGCAGCTCTCGGCACTGCTTGGAGTCACTAAAGAAGTGACCCTAGAAGGGCTGGCAGAGGATGAGGTTTGCCATTGCTTCCTGCATCAGTGACTTCACCCTGTGCTTCAGTGGGCTGCATCGTTGCACCAGGTCTGGAGCAATCAAAGTAAGTGAGGTTTTGATGCAAACACTGAGAGCAGACAACCAGGGCAGGCATCGGTGGCTCCAGGGCAATATCATGACTCAAGGAGGATATCATGGTCCAGGACACCAACTGTGCTGCTGGCAGCAAGGATTGAGTGTGCCCAAATCCCAGCCTGCACCATGGTGTGCATGGAGGGGACATGCACAGGTGGGCTGCATGAGAAGCTGTGATGTGGATGAGCTGGTCCCTGCTCCAGCTGAGCCCAACAGCAGTGGCCAAGTGCACATGCAGCCTTGAGTGCACAGAGAAAGGAGGGAAATCTGCAGACTGTTGGAAATCAGAAAGCCAAATTCCCTTCTAAAGAAGGAAATCTGGTCAAAACTGAGTGGGGAGGAGCTGTTCTGAGAGCATGTTAAAGCCAGGCTAATTTTCCAAGCAATGATGAATCAGATGTTTTCTTGTGAAGTCACAGGCACCTAGAGAAGAGATGATAAAGAAATTTCTTCTTCTTGGTATTACTTATTGAGCAGCTAAAACCAGTGATGTGTTGCTAATGGGTACCTATGATGCTTGAGCAATGTTGGCTTCACTGCTTCTGGAAGGGGAGAGCCTTTTCTCATGATTTGGGTTTTTACTCTGTTAGATAACGAGCTGAGCCAAGGAACACAGTGAGGATGTGTCTTTGCCAGACCTGTGTGCTCTGTATGTTGAATGTAGAACCAGAGACGGGGTATGGGCACGGAGGAACTTGTTGCTATTAAACAGAAGATGGAAAAACAGAATAGAAAGTAAGACCTCTGCCTTTTGTTTTTTTTTGCTAAGAGTTTTAGTTCTGTTTGGGGAAGTGCAAAGTGTGACCAGCTGGTTGTCCTCGGGTGAGGAGCCTTCAAGCTTCCTGTTCCCAGTTGGACCAGCCAGGTTCTGGACATGAAGGGTAGAAACCTGTTGGTGTGAGGTGGTAGCTGGAAGCAGGACTGGCTGGAGGAGTGAGCAAGAAGTGTGTGTGACAACGTGCTGCTGTGAAGAGTGGAAGAAAGTTTAGTGGGGCACAGAGATGAGGCCAGAAGAGACAGTGAAGGGTCAGCCACTGCCTGTGAGAGCTGACAAAGACATCCATAATGATTAATTCAATCTGCAGTCATTATAAGTGGCCATAAACCCACTGAATTGCTTAATCTTTGCAGGCAATCTCACCCATCCGTGCAAGGGACACTCAGCAGCTCATGAGTGGGTGGAAGGACTTGCACCAGGACTTGCACTTGCTGGGAAAGAACAGAGCCACCAGGGCCAAGAGGCTTTCCCCCTCATTCTGCTGTTCTGGGCTAAACCTGGATCTGGCTTCCTAGCAGAGCCTGCATCGCCTTGTCCCACCTCCTCACCGAGGATGCAGGAAAGCTTTGAGCAGGGTTTGGTGGCAGCCTGTGGTGCTGGAAGTTGGGATGTGCGGCAGGGGTGTCTGTAAGGCTGGGTGTGCTGTACGTGGAGGTCTCGATTTCCTTTTCCACCTTTCCCAGGTCTCACAGATCACTCGCAGAGTCTGGGAAGAGCAGGACGAGGAGGCAGGGCTTTCCTGCGGCCTTCTGCTGCTCCCCAGTGGCTGCGCGGAGAGGCAGCACAGGCAGGTCCCGGTGGTGAAGTCCTGATGGGAGGTGATGAGGGGGCGGTGGCATCTGTAAATGTAGGTCCTGATTTCCTTCTCCATCTTCCCCGGGTCTCACAGATAACTCACACCGGGCTGGGGAAGAGTAGGATGGCAAGGATGTGAGGGAGATGCAATCACAAGCCTCGAATTTTTTAGAAAATAAGCCAACTTTTTAGGCAGGTCCCGGTGGTGAAGTCCTGATGGGAGGTGATGAGGGGGCGGTGGCATCTGTAAATGTAGGTCCTGATTTCCTTCTCCATCTTCCCCGGGTCTCACAGATAACTCACACCGGGCTGGGGAAGAGTAGGATGGCAAGGATGTGAGGGAGATGCAATCACAAGCCTCGAATTTTTTAGAAAATAAGCCAACTTTTTTTAGACACTTAGGTCCTGATTTCCTTCTCCATCTTCCCCGGCTCTCACAGATAACTCACACCGGGCTAGGGAAGAGCAGGATGGCAAGGATGTGAGGGAGACGCAATCACAAGCCTAGAGTTTTTTAGAAAATAAGCCAACTTTTCTTAGACACTTTTGGGCCCTAAACTGCATCTTCTGTGTTTATTTTCCAGCATCAGTGAAAGAGGTTGAAACCAGCTCAATTTCCTTATCCTGATAATTCACTTGCTTCTAAAAAAGATCAAAACCAGCTCAATTTCCTTATCCTGATAATTCCCTTGCTTCCTAAAAAGATCGTCCTCTCTTGTTCTGTGCTGAAACTAATGGCATAAGGGCAAACACCTCAAGTTTCCAGCCACTTCTAGGATTATGAGAGCAGTGTTGCTCTTGTTGCTGTTGCTGAGAGCAAGCTATTTCCTCAGCACATTCATAAAATTAGTCCTCCAGATGGCCTGAATGCCATTCCTTTCTGAATTAACCCTGTTAATTAATGGGAAAGAATACTATGGTAGAGGATGCTGTTACTTGAGGTTTCTTGCCAGGCTGTATCACAGCAGGTGCTAATACTTCCCAGTTCTCCCCAGAAGAGCCTTAGGTTTGTAAACTTATTTTTCCAGGGCTGTTTGGCCTTTGGGCTAATACTTCCCAGTTCTCCCCAGAAGAGCCTCAGGTTTGTAAACTTATTTTTCCAGGTCTGTTTGGCCTTTGGAAGGTCGGAAGATTTGTCCACAGGTCTCTGTGTTGGTGCTCCTCTTGCCTACACTCAGGTGCTCGGAGGCTGGAGGTACCACTTGTGAGAACACTTTGTTGCTCATTAAAATATCCACCAAGGCAGATGCTGTTGCCATTGCTGCTTGCTTCGGGGCTGGGGATGTGTGCTGGCCACAGGGGTATAGATTGGAGGGACATTTTGTCCAGACAAGGGAAATGAAGCTGGTGAAAGGTCTGGAGCACAAATCTTATCAAGAGCAGCTGAGGGAGCTGGGGTTGTTTATCCTGGAGAATAGGAGGCTGAGGGGAGACCTTATCACCCTCTGCAACTACCTGAAAGAAGGTTGTAGCAAGGTTGGGATCAGTCTTTTCTCCAAAGTAACAAGTGATAGGATGAGAGGAAATGTCCTCAAGTTGCACCAGGGGAGATTTAGATAGATAATAGGAAAAATTTCTCCACTGAAAGAGTGATCAAACACTGGAAGGGGCTGCCCAGGGAGGTGATGGAATCACCATCCCTGGAGGTGTTCAAGAAGTGCATGGATGTAGTACTTCAAGACATGGTTTAGTGGGCATGGGGGTGTTAGCTTGACGGTTGGACTTGATGATCTTAGAGGTCTCTTCCAACCTTAATGATTCTGTCCTATTCAAGCACTGGAACAGGCTGCCCAAGGCAGTGGTGGAGTCACCATCCCTGGGTGTGTTTAAAAGATGGGTAGACGAGGTGCTTAGAGACATGGTTTAGTAGTGAATAGGTTATGGTTGGACTTGATGATCTTAAAAGTCTCTTTCAACCAAATGATTCTGTGATTCTCTGACATTTAAGCACAAGAAAGACAATGCTGCTGAGAGAGTAAGGTAGAAAAATGACAAATGAAGGACAACGTCTCCAGTCATTTCCCATTCCTCTGGCACAGCATCTGTCACCTGCTTTGCAAGGCTGTCCCAGGCCAGTATTACTGGAATGAACTGGTACATCAGGGAGTCTCCCAGCACAGGGGCACCACTCGGAGTCCCATCGGAGCATGTGGTCAGTGCGGCCGATGCGTTGGGTCGCTGTGGGCCAGACTCTGAAGTTGGGGTTGGAGTTCTTGGGCACATTCGGCCTGTTTGTTCTGGAATGAAAAAGGGATTTTTGTTATCTGGAAAAAGCTTCAGCTTTTGAAAATGAAATAAAAAATACCTTTATTAATACAGCTCTGAACGCTCTGAAAATTCATTTTTCGTAACTCAAGCATTGAGTAAGATGTTTTCCTAGGAAGAAAAGGGTGTTTCATGGAATCCAGTTTTTCTGCTGGAATAAATTGTAAACAACAGCTTGCAGGCAGTTTAATTTCAAGCACAGACACACAGCACAGAGTCAAGTAGAACTGTATTTTCTTTATGGGAACAAGGTTGCAGTAGCTTAACAGCTGATGTGAGGCAGGGTGTCCCACTGAATTAATTTTTTTTTTACAAGCATAACATCCCTCATCTTTAGGAAAAGAGTGCTTAAAAGTTAGTGAAAAGGCAAAGGAATAGTTTAAAACTTCTTACACCAACAATCAGAAGAGAATCTGATCAACTATCTTTCAGAAAAGATACATCTAATTTTATGTGAACAATACAAAAATCAGTCATGCTAATGTGAAACTTTCTTTCAATATTTGAAAAATTTGTTTGCTGTACTAGGAATAGTTAAAGGTGACAATTCTATTAGTGTTTTTAAATTATTTTTCTATTTTATTTTTATTACTGGGACATGGTGCTGGATTTTCTTATAGCATTTTGCATGCTGCTGTTCAGGTGAGCACAGATTTGCTCTCTCTTATCATTTTGGTGGAAGCTTTCTGTTGTTTTGAACCCCCCTTAGCTTTTGAAGGCACAGAAGGGATAATCTAAATGTCAGTGAGAAAAAGAGACTTCCCAACTGATAGGACTGTAAAGAAAAAAACTGAAAATATCCAACAGATCTGTCCAGAAGTTGGGGCAAAAAAACCCAGTACCTTGTAGAGCAAAGCCACTGTATGTGCATGCACATATAACTGTGTACAGTGGGCCACTGTGCATACCTGTATGTTCTTCTATCTATACACATATATTTAAAATAATTTGACTTAAAATCATTATTTTAAATAAATCGCCTGCATTTTAAGAGTCTCTTTGTCCCATTGGACTGGCTGTCGTAGTGGTACAGGCTCAGAGCCTGAGTGGGGACAGTGCTGGACATCCTGGAAAGAAAAGAGGAAGCTGGGGGTGGTGGAGCTGGGGCAGCCCCTGGACATGGGACAGATCGCCAGGGATCCACCACAGCTCTCAGTGCTGCCCTGTACAGGTGATGAGGGCTTTGGGGAGTGCCCAAGTACTGCCTTGTTGTGTGTCCATCTGTTCTTTCCACTCCCTCACCCAACTGCCAGGACCTGGTGTCACTGCCCCAGAGATGTTCATCATACCTGAGATCTGCATACCCCTTTTCCCTGAAGGGCCGTCCAGGGAATCCAATTGCCATGGGGTGCTGGGATGCTGTCCCAAGCAGAAAGGACAGCTGGGGGGTCTTGCAGCAGGCAGCACACTGGCACCTTCCCCCAGCTATGTTAGCAAGGGGGCCTGCCAACCTCCTAGGCCATCTCCTTGGCTTGGGCAATCACAGAATCACAGCATGGTAGGGGTTGGAAGGGGCCTCTGGAGATCATCCAGTCCAAGCCCCTGCCAGAGCAGGTTCGCCCAGAGGAGATCACACAGGAACACATCCACGTGGGTTTTGAATGTCTCCAGAGGAGACTCTACAACCTCTCTGGGCAGCCTGTTTAGTGCTCTGGTACCCTCACAGTATAGAAGCTTTTCCCTATGTTCAAGTTGAACCTCCTGTGTTCCAGTTTGTGACCATTGCCCCTTTTCCTGTTGCTGGGCTCAACCGAGAAGAGTCTGATCCCATCCTCCCGACACCTGCCCTTTAGATATTTATAAGCATTGATAAGATTCCCAATGCGATGCCCCTCCGCTCTGCCTGGTGGGAGGAGGCTCCGTTCCCAGGCGGCACAGGTGCCTTATCCTCTCCCTGGAATGTTTTCCTCCCCAAGCCGCTGCTTTTGCTCTCCTTGTTG